>NC_090280.1:6051785-6357142 GCF_037392515.1 Haliotis asinina
GACTTTGTCTTGGGTCCTTTAGAACCTCCTCTGTTGACGGTCTCTACGTTGAGGCCGATGAACCATCTCTTACACAACGTCGTATAAAATTGTCTTTACAATACATTCCTAAATTATATTCTAATGAATCTAACCCTGCCCATAACTGTCTTTTCAATCCACTTTATGAGGATTTGTATAACAAAAAGTCTTCTCTTGTCCCGCCTCTAGGGCACAGAATTAAACCCTTTCTTTCTTCTGCCGGCATTGAGCTGGAAAGTATATCGCTTTCCCGTCCTCTTTCTTCTCCTCCATGGCAACTGGTTAGGCCACAAGTCGACCTAACATTAACTTCATTTTAAACAATCAGAAACTAATGAATTACAATATAAACAAGAATATAATCAATTAAAAGCTAAACATAGCAATCATAAACCCTTATTTACAGATGGTTCCAAGGACGGTGGTGCAGTAGCTTGTGCCACTGTAATTGGGTCCAGAACAATATATTAATATCTTCTAGAATTCCAGAGAACAGCTCTACTTTTACTGCAGAAGCAAACGCCATATTAACAGCTCTTAAATATATTCAAAGACACCGTAAACGTAAACAATATATAATTTATTCAGATTCTCTTTCTTGCCTTCAGGCGAATTAAAATATTTCTTGCAAACATAAAAGTTTAATAGAAATTATTGAATTGTATAATGATCTTGCTACTGGCCAATGCGACATCGTTTTTCGTTGGTTACCCAGCCACGTTGGCATTTCTGGGAATACACTGGCTGGCCTTGTTGCTAAGGCAGCACTCAAACAATCTGTGACACCACTTCTTATTCCCTACATTGATTATAAAGCTACTGTTAGATCTTACATCCGTGATCTGATGCAGAAGAGGTGGGACACTCAAGTAGGTGTCAACAAATTACATGAAACAAAACCCAACACTGGTTACACTCACTTGGGTTGTAAGTCAAGATTTGAAGAGGTCATCATGCGACGATGTCGTATTGGTCACACGCGATCTACACATGAATATTTGTTTAAAGGTGAAGATCCTCCGCTTTGTATCCCTTGTGATGAAAGAATCACAATCAAGGATGCTTGACTGTGTGGAATATACCATCACAAGGGATAACTATTTTAAATCAAGAACTATGAAGGATCTTCTTAGTAATGTTAGTGCTCATTGAATCATTGCGTTTTTAAAAGAATTAGACCCGTTACATGACTTGTAAATAGATTAATATTTTATGATAGCAACTAAGATTGTTAGTGGCTGTATCCTCGAAGGGGGATGAAGTCCTGTAAAAGTATTGTCCACCTGAGAGGGTACGTAAGTCCCAAAACGGTTTAAGTCAGATTTAATCTTCCACTTTTTTTAGTCGGAGGATATGTGTCATTTTAATTTGTGGCTAATCTTGCATACAGTCGCCAACAGCTGAGGGGATGGTGTAAATCCAGCCAGGGACCATGCAGTTGTTACAACAACTTAATCAGCTGTTGAAATTAAACAGGGCTCAATCCTAAATACTGCTCTGCCACCATGCTGGCTACACTGGTAACGACCCGAGACATACGTTCAGCTTCGAGGAGTTTCATCTCCCCCCTCTATATTGGCTCCCTGATTGTAGCTTGCTCATTGTTTATTCAAAGTATTATTGAATATTTTGGGATTGTCTGTGTTATAGTTTGCTAGTTCAAACGTGATTTCTTAGACCTTTGTCACGGAAATTTATTAAACGTAACACGAGTATGTATGATAGAATGAGCAATTTAAAACAAAGATGACCGAGCGCTTGGCAGCGATGATTGAAGTAAAATCATAGGAGGGAAAGGATGGGGTTTGCAGCAGACTGGATGATTTTGAAAGAAAACTTAAGGTGGCAGATAAGGCCTATTTACTGCCAGCTCAAGGGACTAGAACTGATGATAAACTTTCATGAACCATAGTCATTAAGAACTTGAAAGAATCAAGACTAAACAGAATGGCGTATGTGTGTGGTTAAAATCTACCTGGTATATGTTGATCTGTACAGTTTTGGACAAGCTACGTCAACGATGCCAAGAAACATAATTATCCTACTGTGTCAAAATTTAATATACTTATGTCTTCTTACCAAACTTCAGTTGTTGGCGATTCAACCTGTTTTGTTTACGATGCCTCGCATCTCATGCCTCGCATGCAAAGTGAACTAACTATTTAATACCTTATTTACACCTCTGCAATGCATATTTATGAATTCACTGAAGAAGACAGATATCTCAGAGTACAGAGGAAACAAAGATTTTGTAAGGTCTCTGTAACTGTGGTTTTATTGAAAGACAGCATCATGTATATTGATCTGTACAGTTTTGATAATCTACGGCAATTATACACTGTAAAGAAACGTTACAAGCACCATAGCGTGACAAAAGTTGATATACTTATGTCTTCTAACCAAACGTCAGTTGATAGAAACTTAGCCTACTTCTGTTACCATATCTTGCACTCTAGATATGTGATTGTAAAGTGAGCTACCCTATACCTCTTGTACATCTCTGCAACGCATTTTCATGTATTCAGCCATTGACGAAAGCAGTTTTCCTAGTGACAAAGGAAGGAGGGAATTTGTCTTCAGCTGCGGTTATATTGAGGCAGAATATCACTAGCACTATATTGTCCCCCATCACGAACAACTCCATTGACGTGACGTGTACAGGTGTCAGCAAGCCCAGTATGTGTGAACCAGATCGATCAATAAACAGAGAACGCTTTCCTTTTAACAACCTTCCACGTATTTTCTCCAGTGATAATTGGACAATTGGAGAAATAGCGGAGACAACAACATTTACTGAAAACCAACTACAAATGGAAAGGGATGCAGATGAAGCTTATGGAGCCTTTGTGAAGATTGTTAAAGATGAACTTGAATGTAGTGACATTTAATGCGCTTATGTATGAAAGATACTTATCTCCAACATCATCTTGCTCTTGTGGCAAGATGACATAGCTACTTCACAGCTATGAAGACTCTGATCATTATTTCTTTTCATGTACTCTTTACGACAATATACGTCTAACAATGCATTTTATGGGTGCGACCTAAAATCAATTTTGTTTGGAAACGAAAACAGTTTCTCAATAGAGAACGAATACCTTTTAATCTCAGTGCACTCTTTCATAGATTCAACAGGCAGATTTGATCGAAAATAATTTGTTTATATGACTTTTATTTCTTAACAATGATTGGCGTTATTTCTCGTTTTTGCACCATTTTATATCATTCACATTGTACATTCATCATGACATATTTACTCTTCCTTCCACTGAATCACGGAGATGTGTTTATATAAGTTTATGCATGCTTACCAGTCCGGTTCCTGTCATTGAAAGTAAACATGTTTAAATCATTTACTTTCACTCAAAATACAATGGTTGTTTTTACTTTGGAGTTGTAAATGAGTGTAAGCCTTTTCATAAGTATCATCTCACCTGTGGGCGAAAATATTTTAATTTGCTGTTTTTTCTTCATAAAATATGAAAAACATGGTTAAAAATACATGAAAGTATAATGACACATAATTCAATTTAATTGAACGTCACTCAACTGTGATACAGTAATGATGTCTCGCCTCTTTGCATGCATTTCAGCATTCTTGCGTTATCATATCTACTGAGTCTACTGAGATTCAGAGAGAACAGACTCTAGAGACTGAACGATCAGCTACAGGGGCGACTGCAGTCCAGTACCTCGACGCAGTTGGCTACTTATTGAAGGTGGGCTAAACATGTATCAGATTGAACACTTACGACGACTCATCGCATATCTATAGATGAGGGTGAGGGTGAGGTTTAGTTTTACGCCGCACTCGGCAATATTCCAGCGAGCTTGACGACCCGATCTCGTTCGTCGCCTCTTACGACAAGCATAGTTGCCTTTTATGGAAAGCATGGGTTGCTGAAGGTCTATTCCATGGTATTAGACCATGGGTTTTTCCCCAAGCGTGGCCAAATGGCTACATCAAGCCGTGTTTTTAAAACACACGTAAGCCAAGCCGACCCCAATAACTACAGGGGAACATTCATTGTTAGTTGCTTGGGCAAACTGTTCATAGCAATCCTGTGTAGGCGCTTACAAAAGTTTTCAGAAAACACTAATCTGATCAGTCACTCACAAGCTGGCTTTGGGAAATCGTATTCCACAATAGATAATATATATATTCTAAAGCTCAGATAGATATATACCAACATATGAGGAAAAAATTGTTCTTAGTCTTCATCGATTTCCGTGCAGCATTTGATACTGTTTGGAGCTATGGTCTTGGGTAACAAATGATTAGGAGTAATATTGGTGGAAAATGTTTACGTGTTATCCGGGGTTTCGCCGCGCATTTACAAGTCTTATTGTGAGTACTACTTCCATTTAATGGCGGGTCATAACAAGAACTCCATGGATTTTGACGCTGACTCGGGAATTTGCCACATAGATCTATGCAGTTCGAAATTTTTGGAATGAACATACGTCTAATTTCACGGCGCTTCACTACGCATGTATATACTGTACAAGATTGCCGTACTACATCAGCTTGACCACCAACATGACGGACCACCAACACAACAGACGTGATGGAAATGTTGATAAAAAAACATTCATTCAACTCAACAAAAATACAATTATATGATATTTCCTCCACAATTCTATGGGAATTTCACCATCATATTATCCTCTAAAATAAAAAAAGAAACCATTCAATTACAATACACAGCCCCTAACATAAACAATATCTAACATATAAATCAGAATGCCTTGCCAAAATACACCCCTATCCATATAAAATTGCGCAGCAAAACGTCAGTAAACATTTACCTACCTGGAATATGGTATATTTGTTTCCATTTAGAATGGGAAATTCGCAGGATAACGGCTCTGGCGAAACACCAGATTTATGTTACTCAAACTCAGTCATGTCACAATGATATCTATATGTAAAAAATTGAAACACCGGAGAAACAAAGTTTCCAGAAATCCCAAGTTAGTCACTCTTTGGCCGAGTGCCGGGGTGGAGGCAAGTACATGAAAGCACAATCGACACTCGCCGAGCGTACAAATTAACAGTTCTTGATGAGATACAGATCGTAGGTCTATCACAAAAGGATCTATGCTTCGATTCTGGAGGGTTCTGATTCGACATCCAGTCAAGTATTTTCCACTTTCACGTCAAATTTAAGTCTTTTGCAAAGTGTAAACACAGTCACGTCCGTCATTTCAAACTTTTACGTAACTCTACTTCCGTGAAAATAAGTAGGTCAGACGATTCCATTATTGTGTAACCACAGGGAAACTGTAGCGCAAATGGGGTTGCGCAGCGTAGAGAATATGACCAGTCTTCATATATGCGAGTGAAGCGAGCAAAGGCTGGCAACGCACTTCCCTCGCTTCGGTTAAAAAAATACTTTTGAAGTCAACACAAAATATCGCCGCCATCAAAGGTACACTCCCAATTCCTAAATGGGTGGTGCTCTCATATTTGCAATCGCATATTTAGTAATTACTCGCGTCACGCGCGTGAGGTTTCAGTTGTAATATTTAGTCGCCACCAATTCAGTACAGCATGTCTCTGATGTTCAAACACAGTAGGTTTATCTCCTAAATATTTGCAGAATCAAATGATGATCTCCAGCATGCATTAAATATTTTCTCAGAGTTCTGCAGAACGTGGAAACTGAAAGTTAATATCTCAAAAATGAAGGTTGTAATATTTTCTGAAGGAAGTTGTTAAAATTTCCCTATCCAAACTTGATGGCGAACATTAGGCATTTTGTTTAACAATAATGGACGTTTCTGTAAAGAAATTAAACGAATACTTGGCCAAGCTCCCAGAACCATGTATACAGTATCACGAAACATAAGAATGTTGCCTCTAGACTGCCATGTAAAACTGTTTGACCAGCTTTTAAACCCATATTACCGTATGCCCCAGAGGTGTGGGGATATGAAAATACGCAGATCACCAGATGAAAGCTTCTGACTATATGGAATACGGCGAGCTGGGCCGTTATCCGCTTCATATCTCTATAATATTTGGTATATCATTGGTACATGTTGCTGTTACACCCAGACAAACTGTCATACAAACTATACTCTCTCATGCATATCAAAAAAGCAGCCTGTCCTAATTATAACTTTAGCTTACTTACGGCCATAGAAAATATCCCACGGGATGCTGGCTTATATCATGTGTGGATGTCACACTATATTGTTTTCAAAAGGCTTTCAAAATTAATGTCAAAAGGGTTCGTATTGACCAGCTTTTTATCCCCCGCAACGCGCTTTGCGGGAGTTATTAAAATGCACCCCGCCCCGACCCGTCCGTGCGTCCGTGCGTCCGTGCACATTTATCTTTTCCGGAGCAGAACTCAAAATCCGTTCAATATTTCTTCACCAGACTTGACATACAGTATGGTCTAGTGATGTACTCTTGCATTTCCAGAATTCCGAATAAAACATTTTTTGGCGTTTCCATGGCAACAAATTTGACTTCGACGGAAATTGGAGGTAATTGGGGGGATATTGATGGCTGTCGTCTTGTTCAATCATGTACTACAACAGTACATGCTTTCCCAAAAGGTAAATATTACAATCTTAAGAATGAAGTACCTCATCTCAATCCTTATCTTATGGAAATACCTCCATATCTTAGAATATGGTACACACGCTTGAGAACAGCTAACCATAGATTACCCATAGAAACTGGAAGGAGTAGTGTTGTTAGATCTGGCAGAATATGTACTCTATGTAATGATGGAGTGGGCGATGAATGTCATTACCTTTTAAAATACCCGTGTCTAGCAACCCTAAGAAATAAAGATCTGCTTAAGTATTTTTGTAATTATCCTTTAATAGCTAAATTTATCTCAATTATGAATTCCATTTATATACCATCCACTTTGAAATTAGCCAAATACATCAAGGACGGTTTACTTGTATTTTTTCTTTTGTGTGTGTGTGTGTGAGTGTGTGTGTTATTTTTAATGGTTTCAAACCGAAACCTGTTTCAGAAAGACGTTGCGGATGAATGTTCTACTGTTGTATACTTTTAGCATGACGTCACACGGTAATGACGTCACTACGCTTGCCCCCTTGGTAACCGACGTCACGATGCAAGTCTTGTCATCGCCTCAAACAGCCTCCTACAGTAAAATACTATGTAGCTCCTCGTTTCTTGCTTTGCAGTTGCTTCACTCGGCCTACATCACTGGTGGAAACATTGTGTATATGTTTTTTCAACGACGATAATGTCACAGATCGACACACGTTTAAACAGCGATACGGCAACGTTCGCAATGTTTACATTCCCGCAATGCATATCAGCTGTAGAATGAATAACTTGACGAGAATGAATGAATGGAAACGTAGCTCCGTCGTCACGTGACATAATCACAGACACTCAACATCACACTGCCTAAGTAATCCCGGCCCTTTGGGGCCTAGCGTTGTCGTCTTGCATTAAAGAGGATCGATCACAAATGCCACGAACAGCTAGAAGGAATGGTACTGCTATATATAAGCCGAATCCCACCCCGATAACGCTGTGGAAGTTCCCCCTGCCCAACTCATGACCGACTCACCGCCAAATTGGTTCCCACAGCTGCATCTGTGATTTGCTGTTCCTAAATCCTCTGTCGACCATCATAAAAGGACAACTTTAATCTGTTTTCACCCAGAAAAGCACAGGAGACATTAAATGTGATGTTGATTCCAGCGGCAATTCCGCATGCGCGCGACATGATGTTCGTGGTGGATGAACTGCATATTGCCTGTAGTGGTTGGTGTCTGCGCTTAAACGTCGACGAACGGTGCAGCTGGATATCCGTACGTTGTAGTGTTTTGTCTGCGTTAAGGAATCTGTAACATAATGCACTGCTATTTAGGTGTCTGTCATCATGGACTGTTGTGACTCTGGGGTGACCTGGTCAAAGTGCATACACCACGGATACATTGTAAGTCCGATGGTAATACTGACTCACATTAAAGCGGACAGCAACCTGCCGATTAGTTTGTCCAGTCTCTAAAAGGCCAATAGCCTCATCAAACCTATTTCAAACCAAAACTTTTATGTCTATACATAAAGAACGGCGGACTCATATTTCACATTCCTGGGAACATCTTAGTCCGACCTTTGAAGGGTCAGTCAGATAGTATTCGGCATAGTCATTTTAACATTCAGTTTTGAATATCTACCGTGCAATTAAACTGATTTTTTTGTTTCGTTATGTCATTTACACTTTCCATGAAGCTTGGATAATGTTCTGAACATGGCAAGGGCGTCTTGGAAAAAAATGCTTTCAACCTTCTGTGGAATAAACCTCAGAAGATTTCCAGCCAACAAACGCTTCTTACGCTTTTTGATAGGGTTGTGTGTTGCCCCGAATTTCGTAGTGCGATATATTACGACGCATTCTTTTATATTGCGATACGTATATTGTGAAAGAACAGTTATTGACATCTGTCCTCCGGGCTAGTCGATATTTTATGTCACTTTGTTTTAATTGTAACTGCTCTCCAAAGGAAACTTAACACATAACTGTATGGGTGGTATCTCATTTCATATAATAGTATATGACAAATGTAACTGAAACTAGCTTACACCATGTCCTCCATTAACCCTACCATATTATGTATATACTTGAACCTCATTAAACAGCAAATGATTAAAGAGTATGAGCTACTGTGGACATCTGTATTACTGAAGAAACATTTAAATGACGTAACAGTCATGTGACATGATCTTGAAGTCCATTTGTGATGATTTATGCATCTATGTCTTTGAATGAAAGTATAGTATTAACATACACTTTCTCATAAAGAAATGATTTAACAAAACACTCAAGATTAGCAAAAGTCACCCTGTGTTAGGTAAAATGCACTTTCCTTAGACTGAATCGAAGAACTGAAAAATGAAACATGGGAAACATGCTTAAACGAAGATAGAAGTGTACGTTTACTAAGGAAAATCTCAGCTAGAGGAACACTTGTGCTGCTACATGTCATACACCATCTAGAATTTGTAGGTGTAATCCAGCTGTTCAGAAATACGAGAGGTAATTTTATCCGATTATTCAAGTAATACAACTTCGACTGAAGCAAGTTTATTGCTAATGAAAATACAAGTTTACCCACTTATAATGTCCAGATAAACCGCAAAGTAGACGAAAACTCCCGCTAGTTTGATCAAGTGAATATCCGATTGCCTATTTCTTTTATTTTTCATATTTACGTAATCAGAAAAATAATACATAATGATGCATCAAACGTTCTGTCCGAGCATGAAGATCGAGGCGACGAAAGCGGAGATGTCACTTGACGTATATAACCTGAACAGATTGAAATAGTAACGTAGATTATACGTTTGACAGGTTTTATGAAAACTGTTGATTTTATTCATTAACCTCTTCGATTTTAATGATATCATAGGCGGTACTTTGCTTTTTGACAACTTTAAAGTGGATCCGTTGCCAGTCATTAGGAAAGACGGTGCCCACGGTTTGGTAACTCCTGATGTCTTGGTGCAGATTAGGAGAGTGGCCGGGTTCTCCATCGGGGGCACAATCCGTCTAACAGCTCTTCTAACACCGACTATATGCAGAAGGCTGTAGTGGTAACGGCCAAAACCCCATTACTTTTTACAGTAGCAGCAGTGATAGTGGTTTTTGTTTTCTTTAGCGGTATTCATTTATCCTTTGAGGTGGGGGTAACTTACCTTGAGCACGGACTTTTCGTTGAAAACCTAGCAGCGCCGTGTGCACGTGTTCATTACCAAGACTAGTTTCATTCAGACAAGTTTGAATATGCAGCTGCAAAGAAAAGGTAACTAATATTTTGTTAGCAATTTTAATGTATGTTAGACTAATCTCCCATATAAGGAAAGTCAGATGTAAATTGCATTCGTGATATTACCTTACATTTTGTGTACATGTATTTTGAAATGGCCATCTGTTAGCATTGTTTACAAAATGTTTTTATGTGGATGTGAAGGCAAACTTACAAATGCTGGTGTAATTCCAGCTTCTTGGTTTATTTAAAGTTTACTCATTCATTTTAGTGCTATTGTATATTTGGCGTAAATATTTTCGGTGTTGGGAACTTTAGGTTCTGCCTTTTTTAGGACTACAGTAAATGCCCTAAATATTTGCATCATTTTATTTCTAAGAAATAACTTTAACTTTTGGCTTTTCTTTGTGTTTAAGTGTAAGAAACCTTTTCAGGTAGCTTTGGCATAAGGCCATTGATATTTTCATCAAGTAAGGCAAGCTCATGGTTACCTTAATTGCAATTATCTTTCCTAATTGCATAAAGCAGTTGTTAGCATTATCATTCATTATTGTATAATGCTGTTTCAAGATAGTGTATTATAAACCATGTAAGGTATTGCAAATGGTATTGAGAATTTTGTTATATATCAGTCAATCGGAAAATAATGAAACCAAACTAATTCTTACAGATGCAAGATTAAGAATCGGTGAAGCGTACATCTGTTACAACGAAAGAAAATCACAAGAATAAAAGAAATTATCACAAGAAACTGAGTTTGAGCACCCGGCATCGAATAGCGGTGTTAGGGAGTTTACATGTTCTTCGCAAAATTCATGGTGATTAGATTTGAGACCGATGGCACAAACACCACATCTGGGAATTGCAACAAAACCAAATTTTGCACAGGCACATGAAATCGACAGATAATTTGTGCCATAATTTTGACACCTGTATAAAAAGGTTGTATAGCAAACGATCACCATGTTGTTGTCACTTGTCGCATTTTGTTCGAGGGGGTGCCACTTGCTGGGGTGCCATTTGCTGGTAGAACAGCCAGCTGCACGTGTGAAATTTGCTGGACAAAGCATACATGCGTGATTGCATTACCTGAAACAATGAAATTATCACACGACTCTGTCATTTATTTGCAAAAGTGTTTATTTAAATAAACAGGTGAAAGGGGTAGACCCAAATATGCATGGCCAATTATCGTTTAAGAACTGCCCGTACAGTTGGGATTACAGAAAGGAAGTTAAAAACGATTTGTTGACCACATCGGCGAGCCTTCCACCCGATTCAGTTGGTCGCCCTATACGACAAACATGCGTTGCGGCTAAGTACAATTCTTGCCCAGATCTTCACGGGTATTGGGTTTTTTTTTTAACTGTTGTCAGTACAAAGATAGCAAACTCGTTAACTTATCACTATCACTTGTCACCTTTTTGTTTTGAAGATTTGTCCCCTCGTTTCTTTCTAAGTGAATAAATAAAGATGAAACACCGGACATGATTTGGAACGCAGAATACGTGTATGACCTCTGGAAGTACCCTTCGGTACATGGCCATTCCAGATGCGCTTTCGAAAATTATTCACGAGTGATTATTCAGCCGACTCTACGTATCAGGTGACGTATTGTACTAATAAAGATGGTGATGGTGATGGTGATGTGATCTTTGCTTAACTTTTTCAATAAGCTCCAACACGATAAAGGGTGTGTACATTTAGCCGGGGTCCATGCAGGTAGTAGACACAGTCCCTGGTATATAGTGGTATGGTTTTATGATGGCATTTTGATTATAAGCAGGGATAAACTACATCTATATATATTATAGTCTCCCTGATATAAGTCACTCCAGGTGATACTCCAGTAGTTTTCGCGTTCAATGACGTTAGGTTCTTTATAGTTTAAAAAACGAATAAACTCATGTTTTTACTCTTTTAACCATTACATATGAAAGACTGGTAGTTAGTCTTAAACAGAACGCCAAACTCATTCTTAAAAAAACTTGTGGTTAATTCATACAGAGTGATTAAAAGCTGCCAAAAATAGGTTAGGTAACTCTGTCGCCACAGCCCTGCAGTGACGTCATAGGAGGAACGATTTTCAGTTAGTTGTATCAGGGAGCCTATATGGAGATTATCCCTGGTTGTATAGAAAATGTGTAGGAAGCTCGTCATTTTGCTGATTTCTCGACGTCACCAAAGACATGCCGAATTGTTGAGTTGCCGTCAGTAGCTCCCTGGGGTCGGATGATGGTGTCACTTTGCACAGAATCCCACCGGACCACGTAGGTTTTGCTAAAAGGATTGTTTGTGAGTGCGAAGCGAGCATAGTTGAACCCTGTGGTATATACTAAATCGGATGGTTCGCTCCCAACCTTGCTTCCGGTATAGAAAATGCTATTGAGATTTCTTTTCATCGAGTTATAAAAATCAAGACTACGTACTACACACTGCTGACCAAAGGGATTTTGCATGAACATAACGATTTCTTCCTTGAAAGCGAGGTTGTGATTGACGTGACAATGTTATTGTTAGTAATACTAGATTAACCCCCGCCTCGTTTCCAAGAGTGAAATTCTAACGTTACAAGAAATGTCGTGCAAAGCCCTATTGTCCATCAGTCAAACACATGTGTTACTATCAGAAGAAAGTAATTTTGATTTTATAGTCGGTGAAAACTAACTTAAATACCATTTACCCTCTCACTGGGCGCCGCCCTGTTTGAAAATCGTGAAGTCACAGGCTAAAGTTGGTTAGAATTATTGGGATTATGGTTTGTTATCAAGTTAGAAAATACTTTCTACTAGTATTTAAGTATGTATTTGTATTTGAATCATGGCTAAAAGGATTTTGCGGGACACAACTTGTAACATAACGACTTCTTCCACGGAAGCGAGGTGAGGGTCAAAGTAATTCCACATATCTGAGGTGAACGTCTGGCCCTGAACCCAGCTGGTTGCAACATAATACATGAATGCAGTGGTTTTGGGACCGACAGGAGAGTCAGAGCATGGTAGTAAGGGACTTTAGAGCTGGTATCTGCTTCAGAAGGTATGGGGGTTGTTCCAGTCCTTACTGTCTCGATCAGTCGCGCTTTGAAGGTGTCAACTTCAAACTCAAAAAGGAAGGGCATCGTGAGAGTGATCCATCATCTCAATGGCGTGTAGCATCTCACCCTGAGTTGTGATCCGTGCAGTGTACACAGAACCAACACCGCGCTTGTGAGGAGGAAGGATTATTCGTTTCTGATACATAGGAACACTTCTTTACCAGTTACGGTAATCCGTTAATTAATTAACCTGTTGGAAATGTGGCTTTCCTGGCTACAGCCATGTAATTGGAAATGTGGCTTTCCCGGTAAAAGCAATTTTTAAAATGTGGCTTCCCCAGCCTGATACCAATCAATTAATGTATTGGCGGTTAATCCTTTGGAAGAAATGTGTTGTTTTTACACTGACACAGACACGACAGTGTGTATACAGTATAGATTAGTAAACACTACCTTTTGACAAATCAATCAGTAATAAATCAATCAGCGTGTTATCGTTTAATCCTTTCTTCGATCTAGACACAAGAAATGCCATATGGGGACCTTTGTCGGGTAATCTAAGTGGCGTTAGCACTAATTCTACCTGGTATGAATTCATTAACTGAACATCAAGTGAATGATGACAAATAACGTGTAGGTTCACTGACGATCTCAGTGACTGATCTTTCCCCCCCTACAGTATATGTGATCTTTAATATAATTCACTCCCACTTTCGTTAAAGGTAGGCAAGATCGACCTGTGGTGGATTTGTAGCGTCTGTCAATAGCACTAGCTGAGAAGAGAGAGACCAGAGATATCCAGAGACGTCGACGTATAGCAAAGGATTAATAATGTAGGTGCATGCAGGATTGGACTCAGTATCATGTGGCTTTAACGTGTATTCAAAAAATATTTTTGTATGGCACAATATAGGTGCTGGCTCATTGGCTTCCCCATTCAAATTGTATTTCGAACAGAGAGCAGTGCTCTATAGAATTAGAGAAGGCTTGACTGTTCCCCTCCATGTTTCCAATAAGAAATAGTATAGTTTGAAATAGATCAGGTTCCTTCGTGGATTTTTTAAAAAAAATCTTTGACGTAGGATAGGAAGCTCACATACTGATGGAAGATCATATCCAAGAATGCGGGCCCTTTGCGGCTTCGACTGGAATGGAGTATAAATTGAATTAGGGGTCTGGACAAACACAGAAATCCATTTTCTAATCACATCATTTAGACGTTTACAGATGCTGTTTCAAAACTAATTCAGGTGCCCTTTAAACCCATTTATGCACGGGGTCCCAAACATTTTCATCCAATTTTGTGAGCTGGTTTCTTTTGGCAAGCAATGAAAGAAATGCGGTGTCATTTTGCCAGTAAATATTTTTTTCATGGTCGTTTTTACACTACGAAAGTGCGTCGCATAAGCGGGACAATATATGCGGATGAGTGAAATTAAATTAGGTAGTTTATTAGGCTTAGGTAGTGGGAGATCAATCTCTTAAATCTTAAAATTGAAAGCTTTCATGAAACACAACCAAACTGACGTTTATATGCAACTGTATGTGTACACAAATAAAAATGTGAATATTTCATGGGCGTTCTCCTAGACTCTGTAAAATTGAATACCTCGAGTTGACAACAATGCAGCTTTAAGGCTAAACGATTTGAAAACGTCATCTAGACCAACATTTTTACACAATTAATGAAATGTAACTGCAAACTCAAGGCTCATAAGTACGTACATGTATCCTACCTCACGTAAGTCTGTCCATTTCTGATTAATTCGCGTGACCTTAAACCAATGACCATGTGTGCCGGGTGCACCGCACAACAGGGAGATAACTCATTCCGCGGCAGAATAAATCATTATTTTTTACCCCATCCCGTGGACAAAAACGTGCATCCACGGCAGTCAGTCACCCGTGAGTGAGTGAGTGAGTTAGTATTTAATGTCACATCGGCAATGTCTGAGCCATATCGTGACGAGAACATTTAATAATGAAATGAAATACATGTATTGTATAAAAACCTGTCAGCGAAGGACAGTAAAACAACTAGAATATCACAAATGAGATTAAAACTAGTGTGGAAAGTTTAAAACTAATATCACTATTCGGACAATACAGTATAAAATCAGGCTATAGGTTGCCAGCAACTGAAGGTAGATCACCATACTAGGGACCATTGGGACTTACAGTGCCTTTGCTACCTGCATGGAGCCTAGTCGGATTTACATCATCCCCTCAGCTGTTAGCAATTTAGACATATCTAGCCAAAAATTAAAAATACAGATATACTACGACTAAGAACAGTGGAATGTTTAAATTTACTGTGAATGTTTTTGGACTTACGTACCCTCTCAGGAGGACAATAATTTTACAATACTTCAACCCCCTTTGAGGGTACAGCCACCAACAATTCAAGTTACAAATCCAAACTTCCAATAATTAAAATACATCTATTTACACAGCATAATTTCAAAATTCAACCAAAAAGTCAATTTCTTTTAAAAAATCAATAATTAAATGAGACCTAACGCTGGTAAAAAGATCCTTAATTGTTTTAACTGTAAAATACTTATCCCTTGTGATGGAGAATTCAACAGTCAAGCAGGATATGCTTGACTGTAACTCTCTCATCACAAGGGATACAAAATGGAGGATTCTCACCTTTTAAACGGTATGAATGAGTATATCTAGTATGGCCAATACGACATCGTCTTAAAATAACCTCTTCAAATCTGGACTGACAACCCAAGTAGGTGTAACCAATATACGGTTTTATTTCATGCAATTTATTGATACCTACTTGGGTGTCCCACTTCTTCTGCATCAGACCACGGATATAAGATCTAATGGTGGCTTTGTAATCACTGTAAGGAATAAGAAGTGGTGTCACAGATTTGTTGAGTGCTGCCTTGGCAGCAAGATCAGCCATTGCATTACCAGAAATGCCTACGTGGCTTGGTAACCAACAGAAGACGATGTCGTACTGGCCAGTAGCAAGATTATTATACAATTCAATTATTTCAATTAAAAGTGGATGTTTACATGATACATTTTTAATAGCTTGAAGGCAAGAAAGAGAATCAGAATAGATTATATTTTGTTTACGTTTAGGGTGTCTTTTAATATATTTTAGAGCTGTTAATATGGCGTTAGCTTCTGCTGTAAAAATAGAACTATTATCTGGTAACCTAGAAGATATTGTTCTGGATCCAGTGACAGTGGCACAAGCGACTGCGCCACCGTCCTTGGACCCATCTGTAAATAAGGATTTATAATTGGTATATTTATGTTTCAGTTGATTATATTCTTGTTTATACTGTAATTCATTCGTTTCTGATTTTTTAAGGGATGTTAATGTTAGGTCAACATGTGGCCTAACCAACTGCCAAGGAGGAGAAGAAAGAAGACGGGAAGGAGCTATATGGTTCAGCTCAATGCTGGAAGCAGCAAGAAATGGCTTAATTCTGAGCCCAAGAGGCGGGACAAGAGAAGACTTTTTGTTGTATAAATCCTCATAAAGGGGATTGAACACACAGTTATATGCAGGGTTAGATACATTAGAGTATAATTTAGTAATGTACTGTAAAGCTAACTTTATACGGCGCTCCTCAAGAGATGGTTCATCAGCCTCAACGTAGATACTGTCAATAGGTGAAGTTCTAAAAGATCCAAGACAAAGTCTTAGACCTTGATGGTGAACAGAATCTATAAGTTTCAGGTTGCTTTTACAGGCTCCACCATATACAATGGAGCCATAGTCAAGTTTTGACCGGATCAGTGATCGATAAAGTTGCAGGAGGGTAGCTTGGTCCCCTCCCCATTTAGAATTTGAAACGACTTTCAACAAGTCAAGTGCCTTCAGGCATTTAGTTTTGAGGGATTTGATATGTGGTAGAAACGTTAAATGTGAGTCAAAAATTACTCCCAGGAACTTGGCCTCCTTTACAACTTTGATGGGAGTGCCATCTAGAGATAGTTCTGGGTCCTTATGTGGCTTATATGTTCTGCAAAAATGTATACAATTAGTTTTGGACTTCGAAAATTTGAAGCCGTTTTCAAGACACCATTTATTTATTTTGTTTAAACACAACTGCAGTTGCCGTTCAATAGTATGCATATTTTTACCTCGGCAAGAAATATTAAAATCATCCACGAAAAGCGATCCATCTATTGAATCGTTTAAAACTTTTGATAAACTATTTATCTTTATGCTAAAAAGTGTGACAGACTGCCTTGTGGAACACCCTGATCCTGATTGTAACGATCAGACAGGGTAGAACCCACGCGAACTTGAAACTGTCTGTCATTTAAAAAGTTGGCTATAAATTGAGGTAAACGACCTCGCAAACCGAAGTCATGTAAGTCTCTTAAAATGCCATATTTCCAGGTTGTGTCATATGCTTTTTCGAGATCAAAAAAGATAGACACAGCATGTTGTTTATTAATTAGCGCATTTTTAACAAATGATTCTAAACGCACTAAGTGATCGACAGTACTTCTGTTTTTACGGAAACCACACTGTATATCAGTTATAAGGTTATTTGTTTCCAAGTACCAAACAAGTCGATTATTTATCATGCGTTCCATGGTCTTGCAAACACAGTTAGTTAACGAAATCGGCCGATAATTGGATGGATCGGTATGATCACGTCCAGGTTTAGGTATTGGTACTACTATGGCGTCACGCCATGATGGAGGAAAGTTACCCGATGTCCAAATATCATCAAAAATATTGAGAGGAGTTTCTAGGCAGGATTCTGGTAAGTGCTTCAGGAGTTGATAATGTATGTTATCAGCTCCAGTAGCAGTGTCATGAGCTTGATCAAGAGCAATGTGGAGTTCATGAATAGAAAACGTTTCATTATAATCTTCCCCATTATCAGAATTGAAATTAATAGTTTTCTTTTCTTGTTGTTTTTGATATTGCTGGAATTTTGGTACATAATTTGAAGAGGAAGAATGTTTAGCAAGGGTTTCACCCAGTTTATTAGCAATATCTGATTTATCAGTAAGCAACTGATGTCCCTGTTTAAGATGATGGACACTAGATTTAGTACCTTTACCTTTGATTTTCTGGACCATGTTCCATACCTTGGACATAGGTGTCCGAGAATTTATTTTGGATACATAATTTGGCCAAGATTGGCGTTTGTTCTGTTTAAATGTACGCCGTGCTTTAGCATTTAAAATCTTAAATTTATTTAAATTATGCACCATAGGATGGCGACGGAAATAATGTTCTGCTTTTTTCCTTGCCTTCCTAGCTTGTTTGCACTCATCGTTGAACCATGGTTTTCTTATGTGTGGAACTACAGAGGACTTTGGTATACACTCATCAGCTATGGAATTCAGTTCATCAGAAAAGCATTTAATAGCATCGGGAACGTCAATAAAACTTTCAGCAGTTTTTCAGCACACAGTGTTTCATATAAAGCCCAGTTAGCCTTTTTAAAATTTCGTCTTGATGATGGAGGAACATCAGATGGAGTTACAGCTTTTGATATAGTAGGAAAATGGTCACTTCCACAGAGGTCATCGTGGACTGACCATTCGAATTCATTTAATAGTTCAGAATTTGTCAATGACAAGTCGAGAGCAGAGTAGGTCCCTGTACCAGGATGTAAATATGTGCTGGAACCATCATTATAAATACATAAATCATTGTCAGAACAAAAGTCCTCCAACAATTTCCCTTTAGTGTTTATATTTACACTACCCCAGAGTGGGTTGTGCCCATTTAAATCTCCAATTATAATACAGGGTTTCGGGAGTTGGTCATATAGAGCTTGCAGATCAGTTTTGGCAAACGTCGAAGACGGCGAAATATAGAGCGAGCATAGTGTAAACGCTACATGTAAAGTAATTCTCACAGCAACAGCCTGCATATTAGTATTTAGTGAAACAGGGCTTTTAATAACGTTTTGTCTGACTAGAATGGATGATCCTCCAGTGGCCCAATCACCCGGAGGTGAAAAGCAATGATATGCATTAAAATGACGAAGGTCAAATGTATCTGCTTGTTTTAAATATGTCTCTTGAAGACATATCGCTGAAGGTGTAAAATCCTGGACTAATAGCTGTAATTCATGTAAATTAGTCCTCAATCCTCTACAGTTCCACTGTAGAATATTATTGGAATAAACTATCTTTTTGGTGGGTTAATAGGGGATCTACCCCTTACCTTTTTCGAGGGCGACAAGCTATGTGCCCTGGGATGGAAGTTTTCTGACACTTCCATGGCCTCAAGCGATCCGTATTTATTGAATAATTTTACAGGATTTTCTGAACCCTTCTGAGGTCTGCCACTCTTTTTTGAAGATTCTGTTCTTGAGTCAGTTTTACTTTGAACAATATTCTTCGAGCTTGTTTTTGATCGTGATTTGTGAGTTTCTTGAGACAAAGATTGTTCTCCAGATACAGATGAAGTCTGACTACAGGACTGTGACCCGGCTTTAAATACCACCTGAGTGTTGACAGAAGATGTCAAGGTTTGCGTAGACTGTTCAGGTGCAACAAACTGAGCATTGTTTGTTTTAACCCACGTCAAATCTGTCTGGCAATGCATCGACGAGGTAGTTACTTTTGGGGTATATTCAGGAGTTCTGACAACGGATGCAAATGATTCAGTATGTGCTGCAGATTCCACAAGTTTTTTGGCGTCAGAAAAGCTGACGTTCTGGGTGAATTTAATTTTATTGATTTCCATTTGTTTTTTCCAGACTGGACACTCTTTGGCGAAAGACGAATGATTTCCCGAACAATTTGTACACTTTTTATGGTCACTGTTACAGTCTTCTGTGACATGAGTATTCTCACTGCAGTGGGCGCATGTTATGGGCTTGGTACAAGTGTTAACACCGTGCCCATACCTTTGACATCTAAAACATCTTAAAGGATTTGGGATGTACACGTCAACTGAAATACTACAGTAACCTGCTTTAACGGACTTTGGAGGATTTGGCGATGAGAAGGAGAACAGATAAGTATTTGTTTGGACCGTTTCATTGTTTCTGCGGATTGTGAATCTTTTAACACAAATCACTCCCTGATCTTTCATCTCAGAAGCAATATCCAACTCAGACATATCAGCAAATAATCCATCTCTGTCCCTGATTATGCCTTTACTGGTATTCAGAGTCCTGTGGGCAGTGATAGAGACGGGAATTCCAACAAATAATTCTGTTGACATGAGGTTCTTTGCTTGCTGTTTTCTGCTGCATTCAACCAACAGAGAGCCTGAACGCAAGCGTCTAACGTTTTTAACCTCACCTGCAATGCCATGTATACCCTTGGAAATAGCAAAAGGGTTAAGTTTCAGTGGCGTCTTGTCTACAGTTTCTAAAACTAAAAATCGTGGCCAATAGTCGATTGAGTTGGAAGGTCGTTGGTCGTCATCATCGTTGTCAAGTTGACGTTTATTGCGTTTTTGGGGGGTTTGGTATTCCATAGGTAGTATATATGTTTCATCATCCGAGCTCCCCACCCACCACGGAGTATCACAAAGGACAATGCTAAACACAAGCGGGTTTCCAACTTGCAGCACCAAGGATACTTAGATGATATACTCCAGCAGAAAAACCAACAGATTTATTCTTCCACCAGATTGACCCATGAGCCACCGCTTTCTGGGCATAGGACTCTAGGCAGAATTCATGTAAACAAAATTCAAGTCAAATAATATTCTGAGCAAAGGGTGCCAAGACTAAAGTTTAAACAATTCCAAAACAAATTTGTGCAATTACATATTATCTATGCACAGGGCTTGGCATGACCAGCCGATTGGTTGAACCGGGCCCATTCAACCACCCGTCTAGGTGAAGTCAGGGCCAAAGTGGTGTATTGGGCATTAGGAACACTGGTCCTGCTCCCATGCCCTCAACCACCAGGATCCCCTCCTCCACCGACACAGGGCCGCAACCCACGGCAAACGGGTTGGTGGACCAAATATCCCCCCGGGTCCACTACGGGGGTGTTGGCGAGCTCTTGGCGTTACCCAGCACCCACCACGAGGAGGTGGCTCGCCACGGGTGCCCAGTCACCCGTGAAGCAGCGGTTCGAATCGAGTATACAGTATTATGTTAGTTAAATACATAAGTGAATTTCAGTTGACCAAGATATTTATGGATAAGTCTTCTTTTTAATTCTTTGAAATACAAAGTTTCGGTGTCATTTCAAACCCCTTCATCAGGTGAACAGATGCACGGGTTTGGAATGACCCCTAAACGCTGTATTTCAAATAATTATAAATAAATCTTATCCGTAAAGATGTTGGTCACATATATATAAAACTTCTAAATGCCGCTAAAAGACATGAATTTCAGTTTGTTTTGATGGTATATTTACATAAAGAGAGATTTAAATATACGGTAAGATAATTTCAGTGCAGCATTGTGATGAGGGGTATACGGGTTTTATTACCCAGATACGTGTCGAATTGGTTGATAGACAAAGCATACGTACGAAACCATGTAGGCGAACTTGCCAGGGTATACGAACCTTCAGATCTGTCAATCGACACGGTACACTTGTCATACGAATGATATTGACCTCAGATGGAATGTGGCTGCCAAACGGCGGCTCGCTTCTAAATTTAATGAATTCATAGATATGTTGTTTGTGGACGAATAGGAATTCAGGAACATAGCCAAGGAGAGATTTGTCTGTCAAAATATTTTGCATACCGAAATTATCGGTTACTACTGAATGACATTTTGGAAACCTTTCATTATCTGTATCCCGTTAAATACCTGTGTCATCGGCCAAGTTATCTTCATCTTTTCAACATATTTTCTGTCAAGATATTTGTTAACTTGTTTTAAAGGTATACCGGAATTTGTTCAGAGAAACGTTTCATGGGGTCGGGTGTATAGCCGGGTTTTTTGTCAGTGCAAAGAGTTGCATGGAAAGCCTAATTTCGCAAATCGTAATTATTGTCCGATGCACGAGCACTTTTCGTACAGAGGGTATAACTTGTGTTTGTAGTGAAGACTGATCAATCACTTGACAAAGATCTTATGAAAAAATGCCAAGACTGAAGTCGGAACGGGAACTTGCCACGGGACTGGAGATAAGTGAGGCAGTAATGAGACTGAGAGAACCCGCAGGCTTTAGGCCAAGGCAGGAACTTGACCAGTGATAGTTAAACTACCTTTCTTCAGGGCTCAACACAGCCTATAAGGTTGTGAAATGTGATAAGGTCCACAGGGTATCGGAACATTTCACCGTAAGCGTACGAAAAATCAGTTGAAAACTGCTTTCATTCATGCACAAAGTCCATGATGATAAGTCGTCGACTTCCTCGGCTATAACTATGAGTGAGTGGTTTACTTTTATGTCGCACTCAGCATTATTCCAGCTATTTGGCGTCAGTCGGGTGATACCTTGGAACTTCTTCCGTCTCCAAGACACCGGCGACCTGATGGTGAGATACCTGGATTTATGCAATTTTTGCGAAGTATATTATATGCTTTCACTGAGGAAGAATTCTGGACATTAATTGATTCAGACACCAGCAGTACAGTGTGTCTGTTTACCAGCTGCGGTGAGGTACATACATTTAAAACAAATAGGTTTAACCGAAAATGTAATCAAGAAGCACAGTGGTTTGATCATCACCGTGAATTATAAAGCTGCGAGTGACCCGTCACATCGCCAATATTTCAGCAATATAGAAACGAGTGCATGTGGTTTGGCATTGAAATGGAATATGCGTAAATTATAAAAACATATCAAAGGACAGTGAAGTAACTAGAACAACCATGGAGTATTTGGAACACAAACGCTAAAGACTATTCGTGACTCGTTCCCCTCAGCTGCTCAATCTATATTTGTATACTATCAATCTCACCTACATGATAATAGGGAATAACATTTGGACATAAGCGACTTTCTGGAAGGACACGTTTGGACTCGTGAGCGTTTCTGGTACCTGTACACCTGATGCAATCACATACAGCCAATGAAAAGCTGAATATGTAACTCAAGAAAACAAAAGGGAAATGGATGAATTCTGCTGTACCTTACATTGACTGAAATGCTCACCTACTTAAATGCTTAACATAAGTTTCAACATAACTTAACATCATTAATTCATTTGAGTACCATTGATAACATACCGGCTTGATGTGAAGGGAGAGATATGAGACCTTGGGTGGTGATCTAGGTATCACATTGTCTGCAAAGGTGCCATATAAAGGTGAGGTGTCAACGACAATTTCTAACCTGTGTCGACACCAGAGCAGGATGTTTTCACATCCAACCTGTACCTAATTCGTCTGATGCTGTGGTGTCAGTTGAGAATTGCGACAATATCCGACAGTACGATGAGTAAGTTGTGTCTAGTCAACAGTCATCACCTGCTCACGGTGTGCTTCATATTTGGAGTAGATCAACTACAACTGGTGGATTCTATTAACTTCACGACCACTGGCATCAAGTTGTGTCAGTCGAGGTGTGTTCTGTTCGGATGTCGAAGTATTCGATACAACATTGTGACTCTTGCATGCAATCTTTTAGAAACAGCAACTGAAGTGCTTTTGGAAGAGCATGAATACTTCTGTGGTCCTGCACGTCTTTCACATGTAAGTCGTGTACATTACGTCTGCCATTACATTTTTTTTTCAGCTGTGATCATGTGCTTTATTTTCCAATGAAATGTCTATAAATAGTAAGAACAAGCAGATGAAAGAGCTAAAGTTAAAATGTTCAGTTGAACATACACTATGCATATCCACTATGTCTTGCTGAGCTGATACATCATTAGACAGTATTCCATTCAATACATGTGTGAAATCCTTCCAGGTAATATTTATTTTTAAATTCTCTTGTATAATGGAATCTTGTTTTGATTTGGTAGGGTAGTGTGTTTGCGCATATTGAAAAAATAACCTCTACCAGGTATTCTCAGATTTTCGCAAATACCTTGCAGTGTCACTGATTTCCACGGATTCGATTAGTCTGCACAGGTACTTTGCCCAGTATGTAGTAGATTGTAAACCAAAAGTCACTGTATCCTGTAATCTGCCTATTCACTGCGTATTGACACGTTAAAACATCGCAAACAATTGTTTTGTTGTGTCATCAACAGTGTTGACGTCATTCAAATCATACTGTGACGTAACGTTAGAATGACGTCACAAATGAGCAACTCCAGATGCTACCATGGGAACCAGCTGAAACGGCCAAATGATGACACTTCACTTCTGCTCCCGTGCTCGATGTAAACGAGTGCAGACAGTAAAACCCTTTGGTTTACTTTTTTGTTTACGATGTCGATAGACATCATGTGCTGGTGAAGCACAGGAATATTTCATTTATAAACTCTATGAATACAGTGCCACTCGATATGAGAGACTGCGGGAAATCTCAAAAGTACTACACGATTCAGAATGTTATAGTGTCAAACGACCTGCAACAGTTCGTTGGTTGTCCCTTGGTAGGACAGGGAAAGTCAGGGAAATTAAAGTGGCGTAATTTGGTTATGGAAACTGAGGAAGAAGTCGCTGAGAGGACAGAGATGGCTGAGGTATTGCCTATGTGACGTTAAATACTAACTCCCTCACTCACTCCGATGGTGAATTCTGCTATCGAGTGTTTGGAACATTTTCTGGATAAACCTGTGAAATTGTAAACCAAAAGTTACTGTGTTCTGTAATCTGATTGGTTGAAAAACATGATTAAATGGTATTAGATTCCCGGAAACTGAAAGACTATTCACCGCGTATTGACACGTAAACAATTGTTTTGTTGTGTCATCAACAGTGGTGACGTCATTCAAATCATATTGTGACGTAAAGTTAGAATGACGTCACAAATGAGCAACTCCAGATGCTACCATGAGAACCAGCTCAAACGGCCAGCTGATGACACTTCACTGCTGTGTCCGTATTCGATGTAAACGAGTGCAGACATTAAAACCCCTTTGGTTTACTTTTGTGTTAACAATGTCGATAAACATCATGTGTTGGCCCATTTCCGGGTGTTATTGAGTATTTGAAGCACGGGAATGCATTTGGAACCGACGGCGTCAGCCGGAGGTTTCAAATGAAATATTCCCGTGCTTCAAATACTCAATAACACCCGGAAATGGGCCAACACATGATGTTTATCTCCTAAATGAAGAATGCTTTGAAGACTACTATTGCCGACGCAGCGTTTCGTGACATTAAGCTGATGTATGCAGATGATCCTTCAGTTTTCAACACGGAAAGTTTATTGCGGAACTGTGTGAAGCAGTAGGGAGGCTGTCAGTATCAGCCTCCTTACTATTGGGTGTTGCAGACCTTCCACACTGGCTACTAGGTCCTGTCAATGTGAAGCAATACCGGACAGTAGGGAGGTTGTCAGTATCAGCCTCCTAGCCACTGGGTGTGGCAGACCTTCCACACTGGCTACTAGGCCCTGTCAATGTGAAGCAATACCGGACAGTAGGGAGGTGGTCAGTATCAGCCTCCTAACTATGGGGTGTGGCAGACCTTCCACACTGGCCACTAGGTCTTGTCAATTTGAAGCAATACCGGACAGTAGGCAGGTTGTCAGTATCAGCCTATTGGCTATGGGGTGTGGCAGACCTTCCACACTGGCTACTAGGTCCTGTCAATGTGAAGCAATACTGGACAGTAGGCAGGTTGTCAGTGTCAACCTCTTAACTATGGAGTGTGGCAACCTTCCACATTGGCTACTAGGTCCTTCAGCACAGGCAACATCAAAGGTCTACAACACAGTCATTGCAACAGATGATCAAACCAAGTTTATGTAGGCCACCATGGGACAATAATCACCACTCTAGCTTTGTCAATTTCAATCTTCTGCGGCACCCGTGAAGAGCCACCTCCTCGTGGTGGGTGCTGGATAATGCTAGGTGCTCTTCTGCCGTGTGGATCCGGGACAGAATGTGTCTACAGCACCCCATTGCTGGTCTTAAGATGCGACCGAATTGGGCAACCTGTTTGCCGTGGGTTGCGTCCCGTGTCGGTGGAGGACGGTAGTCTGGTGGTTGATTGGAATGGGAGCCTGAATAGTGTTCCTTTTGCTAAACACACCAATTTGGCCCTTCCTTCACCTAGACGGATGGTAGAATCGGCCCGATTCTATCAATCGGCTAATCACGCCAAGCCCTGTGGTAAAACTAGGTACCCGTACACAATCTTTTGAGTAATGTATGATAACATTTTTAAGTCTTGGCGGATTTTTTGGAACTTTATTTCAACTCCTCAAATTCATGTATATTTTTGCCTAGAAGGCGGTGGCTCATGGGCCAATCAGGTGGAATAGTTATTTTTAACTTTTTCTGCTGGAGTATATCATCCGGGTATCATGGCGGGTGGGGAGCTCAGATGACGAACCAATATAACCTGAACATGGAATACGAAACACCCTCAAAAAAGACCAAACGTCCACGTGATAATGATGATGAACCAAGAGACTTATTTAAAGCAGAACGATACTATTGCTTTCCGCCAGTTCCAAGCGAACCATTCTTTTACTCCTCCGGGTGACAGAGTCAACGGAGGATCTTCAGTTCTTGTGAGGCAAGATGTTATCCACAGCCCTGTTGTGCTTAGGACTAATCTTCAAGTTGTTGCTGTGCGTCTTACACTTCACGTTGCTTTCACTCTCTGTTCACTTTATATTCCACCATCTGCAACTCTCCAGCAAGCTGATATTCAAAATCTTTATGATCAGCTTCCCAAACCATGTATTATCATGGGGGATTCGAATGGATACAATCCACTCTGGGGAGGTAGAAATACTAATACTAAAGGTAAACTTCTGGAGGAGTTCATCACTAATAACGACCTGTGTATATTTAATGATGATTCCCATACTTATTTGCATCCTGCTACTGGCACCTACTCTTCTCTCGATTTGTCTCTAACTGATGCGAACCTTCTCAATGACTTTGAATGGTCTGTTCACAATGATCGTTGTGGGAGTGACCATTTCCCAACTATACTTTCAGCAGTAAATCCATCTGATACTCCACCATATACAAGGCGGAATTTCACAAAAGCAAACTGGTTCATGTTAGAAACTTTATGCACAAGCAAACTAAAACCTGAATTGTTTAGTGGTGTTGCAGACCCCATTCAGATATTCTCTGATGTTTTGAATGAAATAGCGATTTTGCTGATAAGGCAGCGCTCAACAAATCTGTGACGGCACTTCTTATTCTCTGCACTGATTATAAAGCTACCATTAGAACTTACATCCGTGATCTGATGCAGAAGAAGTGGGACACCCAAGTTGGTTTCAATAAATTACATGAAATAAAACCCTATATCGGTTATACCTCCTTGGGTTGTCAGTCCAGATTTGAAGAGGTCATCTTGCAACGATGTCGTACTGGCCACACCAGACATACCCATAACTACCTATTGAAAGGTGGGGATCCTCCGTTCTACATCCCTTGTGATGAAAGAATCACAGTCAAGCATGCGCACGTCCTGCTTGACTGTGTTGAATACTCCATCACAAGGGATACCTATTTTAAATCACGAAATATGAAGGATCTTTTTAACAATACAATTTCTCATTTAATTATTGGATTTTTAAAAGAACTGGATTTGTTGTCCATTTTGTAAATAGATCAATACTTTCTGATTGGAACTTTTAAATTAATAACTCAGATTGTTAGTGGCAGTACGCTCAAGGGAGGTTGAAGTACCGTAAAATTATTGTCCTCCTGAGAGTGTACGTAAGTTCCAACACATTTGAAGTAAATTTTAATCTTCCACACTTTTAGCTGTAGAATTATTGTCATTTTATTTCGTGGCTAAACTTGCTTACAGTCGTAAATAGCTGAAGGGATGGTGTAAATCCAACTAAGGATCATGAAGGTAGCTACCATTAGCTACCTACCTGCCTACTGTAAGTCGTCATGACCCCTAGTATGGTGATCTAACTTCAGTTGTTGGTGATCAATAGCCAATTTTTACGTGGTATTGTCTAACATAGTTTTCTGCTTTGAAAATACATTCTAGCTAGTTTTAACCCTATTGTGATACTCTAGTTATTTTACAGTCCGTCGATGACTGGTTCTTTAATTACTTGTATTTTTTGTGTGCATCTACACCATTTCTCGTCTCTATATGGCTGCAATATTGCTGATGTGACGTTAAATTTTAACTCACCCACTCACTCACTCACTCACTTCAATCTTCTGCAGACAGAATGGGGAAATATATAACAGTATTCCTCTGTTCATGACGCATGAAACGCACCAATTGCGACTGCTTCTGGTACAGGTCTCCAACTAACAAATCGTGACAGTTTCCTATTTAGCCGTGATGCAAGCATATCTATTGCAGGGTTTACATTCAAATGCACTATTATTTTCTTGAATACTGATGCAATCAGAGACCATTCTATTCTATCTTTAAATGTTCTGGATGCTATATCGGCCTCTATGTTTTCGGAACCAGATATGTGAGGGACAGTGAGACATGTGTTTCTGTCCGTACACCAAAAAAACCCCCAGATATCTCTTGCAGTGTTGTTACAAACAATAGATTTTGTACCCCAATATAAGACACAGCTGTAGTATTGTCTGAGATCACATGGATGTGTTTACCACTGAAAACATGTGTTAGTGATAGAGCTTGTAGTGACATCAAGATAGCCTTACGTTCCAACACATAAATGTTCTTCCTCGGACCACCCTCCACCAACACTGTATCCTAAATTAGGCCCCCAGCCTTTTTTGCTAATGTCAGTTGCCAATGTAAAGTCAGAGATGTTGAAGGAGCCGACTTCGTCTACTGGTCCTAACACGTTATCCCGCCACTAAATTACCTCTTGTTTCGATCCAGCTGATTGATACATACCAACATCAAAATCACCATTACTGTGCTTCAGAGCTATTGCTGAGTGCGGCGTAAAGCTAAACTCACTCATTCACTCATTCATATATTACATAAATAGGTTTGCATTTTTTTTCATTACTTTAATCAGTAATATATTAGGCTCTAACTTACTGAACCAAACTATTTTCACATATACGTATTGTGATTGCCCTCAGTTTATATATACTGGCAACATAAAGAAATTGTGCATCAAAAATTTAAATCTGAATTTATCAAACCTGTATAGACACATGAGGATTAAACTCAGAGATTAGTGACATGTATCCAACACGCACGCACGTGCCACGATCAGTGACGTCAGCGGTTTCGTCCTTGAGACGTGAGATACGTTGATGCACTTGCATTCCGGGAAAGAGAAACAGAGCAAATGAATTCCACACAATGCTGTCACTTTGAAGAGCTCAACCCATGACCTAAAAAAATTAAACGGCTATTGAAATGCGTAGCATGCAAAGCTAATGTCTGCACAACGTCGACGTCATGAGGCCATTGGGACGGTCTGTGGGGTACGACAAGTGGCTGCACATTTCCACTGCCACCGGAACACCATTTCTGCACAGATGTGACGCTACCAAAACACAAATGAGGTCATCGATAGGACAGGTTCTGGACGTCAACGTGTAACAACGCCAAGACAGGACAGATAGATAAGGGTGACACATCTTTGTCACGAGTTTCAGACTGCAGTGATGACTGCCCGGACCATCCCAGGACTTCACCGTATTCACCCCAACACAGTTCGACAACTTTTACGTCATCAGGGGATCAGACCACGACGTCCCGCCATACGACCTATCCTGACACAACGGCATCGACACACTTGCCGAACCAGGCGCCGAAATCATGTCCGCAGACCATTGTTTTGGTAGAGAAATGTTGTTTGTCACAGATGAGTCCAGGTCAAAGTGCCTATAGAGACGTGTGAGAACGATTCGCACAGGCCTGTGTCTTATAGAGAATTCGCTTTGGTGGTGGTTCCGTGATGATTTAGGGTGGAATAACAGCAGGCCAAAGAACTCATTTGGTGATTCTTTTGAGGGCAACGTAACTGGTGTGGGCTACAGGGATATTTTTTTCGATCTGTGGCTATTCCTTTTCTGCAGGGTCATGGCCCTGGGTTAACATTCCAAAAGGACAATGCCCGTCCTCATACGAAAAGATGCTCTGGAATTCTTGCAGCACTACAACGTTGACTTACTGCCTCGGTCTGCCAATTCACCGGATCTCTCCCCGAG
This sequence comes from Haliotis asinina, assembly GCF_037392515.1. Taxonomy (NCBI): domain Eukaryota; kingdom Metazoa; phylum Mollusca; class Gastropoda; order Lepetellida; family Haliotidae; genus Haliotis; species Haliotis asinina. Next base: position 6,081,704 of record NC_090280.1, read on the forward strand.
ATAAACTTGTTTAAGATGTAAAGACCCAAAGAAGACTATTCAGAAATACAATATGAAGAAATACAATAAAAACAGGGTTTGGCATGACCAGTCAGTTCATAGAACCGGCCCATCACAAGGGATAAATATTTCTATGTCAAAACTGTGAAGGATCCTTTTACCGCTGTTAGTTCTCATTGCTGTACATGTATTGTTTTTTTTTTTTAAAGACATTGATTCCATGATTGGGGTTTGATTAATTTGTGGTGTATGTGTATCTTAATGATTGGTAGTGTAAATTTCAACTGGTATTGTTAGTAGCTAGATCCCAAAATTGAAAGGGAGTTAAAGTATCGTAAAAATATTGTCTTCCTGGGCGGGAACGTAAGTCCCCAATCTTTCACAGATTAATCTTTGCGTACCCAAGTCTAACCGTAGTACATTCGTTCTTTAGAAATTCGGCTAAACGTTTCTACAATCGCCAGCGGCTGAGGGGATGGTCAATCCAGGTAGGGTCCATGCAGGTAGTCAAGGTACTGTATGTCCCCATGGACCCTGGTATGGTGATCTACCTTCAGCTGATGGCAGTCTATAGCCCGTGTTTATGTTGTGTCGTCCTGTATAGTTAAACTTGTTTAGATCTAATTACTAGTTTTAAATAGCAATCTGTGATAAACTAGTTGTCTTACTGTACTTCGTTGACAGATTTTTACCATTCACTATAATTTGTATAATATTAATGGTTCTCCGTCACGATTTGGATTAAATATTGCCGATGTGACGTTGAATATTAACTCACCCACTCACTCACTCACTCACTCCTAGGAGCGGGCCCACCATAACCATCAGTGTAAGTGAAGAAAGTGTTGAAGTGGTGCGTTTGGAAAAGGAAATTCAAGTTTCATCCGGCCCCACTAACTCAGGCACAGAAAACCACTAAGACGTATATGTAGCCACTTTGGGGTGAATGGGACAGATTCTACAACGAGCCTTCATGGTATTGTGACTTTGGCTGGAATAGCGCTAAAGAAATCTCAGGCAACTTTCAGTCTTTCCCTCTACGTTAGACAATGACTGGGAAAATGTAGAAACTTAAAATACTAATAGATGCAGAACCTCCCTCAATTGGAAATGCATGTCTCGTTTTAGATCCAAGCTGGTATGTGTACATCCAACACGTGTCGAGGGATGAGATGCCTTGAGACTCATGCTGGAAAGGCTATGTGTGTCAAAGGTAATGTTTTCATGTTAAAAATGAAATAGTAGAATCTTTCGAGTTTAAAACAGAAATCTGTGTCAAGTCTGTCACAAGAAAAAATGGTGATTTACAAGAAAGTCCACTTTGGAAATACATGTAGAATATTTCTAAAAAAAAATAAAAAATTGTAAAAATGATATTTACGAGGCATTTGTTTTAAATATAGGAAGGATTTTACCACTACCTCTTTTAATTTCTCCTTTTCCCAAGCGCTCCCAAGAGTGTATAGACACACATTTAACTATTTCACGAATCCTTTTGTCTGTTCGAGTTCATATATGTTTATATACATAATGCATCTTGCATGTGATATAGTCTTTTATTAACTGCAGGAATAAGCCGCATGTTGATATTATCCATTTGTGCTTTATTTTAATGTAACTGCATCTGACGCGTGAAGAGAAACATTTTTGAAAGTTAGGATTATGTATAAAGAGTTTTCTATTTGCCATCCTATGCTATCAACCAATCCTATATATTAATGTAACTTAACTCATTTGCATCCTTCTTGTTAGTGTAAAAAATGAATATTGATTGTATTATATGTCCCTAGAATGGCGAGCACTTTCCACAATACCGTTACACTGTTTACTTGTTATATAGAGATATGCACAAAGCTTTCCCCTGTCACTGTTTGACAGGCACCCATGGCGAGCCACCTCCTCGTGATGGGTGCTGGGTAACGCTAAGTGCTCGCCAACCCCCCGTGTGGATCCGGGGGCATATTTGGTCCACCAATCCGTTGGCCGAGGGTTGCGTCCCTGTGTCGGTGGAGGAAGTGATCCTGGTGGTTGAGGGCAATGGGGGCCTCGAACCACGTTCCTGTTACTCAACACACCACTTTGGCCCTGACATCACCTAGACGGGTGGTAGAACTGGTCCGGTTCTATCAATCGGCTGGTCACGCTATGCCCTGTGCATGGACAAACTTCCTAAACAATTATTGTGCATGTTTGTACATTTGTGACAATGAGCGTTTGTTATTATCATACTCTATACTATAATAATTTGCCTTGAGTCCTATGCCAGAAGGCGGTGGCTCATGGGCCAATCTAGTGATGTTGACCTCCGAATGATGTATGTCTCTAATTTCTTGTCTAGGGCCGAACCAGTCTGGCATTGAATTGGTAGGCAAATACAGCTATTCGTGTCATATTCGCTGGAGTATACCATCCCTGTATCCCTGGTGTCAGCATCTTGGATACCCGTTGCTAATAGACATCGTCCTTGTTGACACTCAATGGTGGGTGGGGAGCAGGGATGGTGAATGATTTTACTTTCGCCATGACTTTCCAACAAGCTGGTTCAACTCGACATGACAAAAAACGACGTCTGGACGAACTAGATCGTCCATCCGACACTAATTCAACTACTGATTCCTGGGCTAGATATCTAGTGATCGAAGCAACTGATTTTATGCCTATCAAACTCAACCCATTTGCCGTGTCAAAAGCTATCTATGGGATCTGTGGGGAGGTGAAAAATGTCACCCGTCTCCGTAATGGTTCACTGCTAGTTGAGTGCGCACGGAGACAGCAATCTCTAAATCTTATGTCTGTTAAAACATTTGCCAATATAGAGGTTGCTGTGTCCGTGCACAAAACTCTTAATTCTTGCCGTGGTATCATACGTGACAGGGCACGCTGTCTATATGATATGAGTGAAGAGGATATTGCAGCTGAACTTGAAGATCAGGGGGTTACAGCAGTGAAACGTTTCACCATTAAAAAGGATGGAATTGTAACTAAAACAAATACATATCTCCTAACATTTGCCAGACCTTCTTTACCACAGTCCATTAAGGCAGGATATCTTAACATCGGGGTGGATGTGTATGTCCCCAATCCACTCCGGTGTTATAAATGTCAACAGTTTGGTCATGGGACTTACTCATGTCGTAATCCTGCAGTATGTTATCGCTGTGGCGATCCTCATGATGGCACAGGTTGCGAGAATGATCTCAAGTGTGTTAACTGCAAAGAGACTCGTGCTGCTTCTTCAAGGTCATGCCCTATATATCAAAGAGAATCGAAGATAATGAAAATAAAATGTGAAAAAAATCTCTCTCTTATTCTGAAGCCAAAAAAACTTTTCACCACTCAGTCCTCAACCCCATCAAATATAACATATTCTGCTGCAGTTACCCGTTCTGTAGCAATGTCCTCAGCTGCATCCCGTGTGGACCCGGGACAGAATGTGTCCACAGCACCCCACTGCTGGTCGTAAGAGGCGGCCAAATTGGGCAACCTGTTTGTCGTGGGTTGCGTCCCGTGTCGGTGGAGGACGGGATCCTGGTGGTTGAGGGCAACTGGAGCTTGAAACAGTGTCCCTTTGCCCAACACACCACTTTGGCCCTTACTTCACCTAGACGGGTGGTAGAATGGGCCCGGTTCTATCAATCGGCTGGTCACGCCAGGCTCTGTGCAGTTTATTGATTTGCACAAATTTGACTTTGGAGTTAAATGTATCTTGGTCGTGGTTGAAAAGTCATTGAAATTTACTATTGTTTTATTGAATATGGAATATATTGATTAGAATCACTTACTTAGAGCACAGTAGTCGGTGGCTCATGGGCTAATCTGGTATGATACCATACTGGAGTATATCATTCCTGTAGCCTCGTGGTGTTAGTCTGCTGGAAATCCGCTGACGTTTAACATCGCTCAATTGGCGCTCCATGGTGGGCGGGGAGCAGGATTGATGAAACATATTCTTATCATCATGGCACCCAAAACGAACTCTAAAAAGGCGAAAAGAACACACTCTGACTCAGATAGTGAACTTGACTCCTCAGATGATGAAATTGTTGGCCGACTGTGTTATTCAGAGCGAGACACCTGGCCTAAGTTTATTGTCCTTGAAGCATCAGGAGATCGTAAATTGACATCATTTTCTCCTTTTCTGTTACAAAAAGCCATTAAAGGTAAAGTTGGAGATGTATCTGATGTGAAAAAGCTGAAGTTTGGCGCTCTACTGATTGAATGCAAGTCACGTACGCAGGCCGTAACACTTCTGGAATCAACTAAACTGGCTGATATCAAGATCAAAAGCTACGCGCATAAATCCCTTAACTTTAGCAAAGGGATCATCCGCGATCGTGATCACAGTTTGCATGAACTCTCTGTGGAACAAATTGTTTCTGAACTCAGAGATCAAGGTGTCCTTGAAGCTAAACGTTTTACATTTAGGAAAGATGGCAAAGTCTTACCATCTAATACGTACTTACTAACGTTTGATACACCAAACCTACCAGAGCGTTTAAAAGTAGGCTGTTTTGCTATGAGGATTGATAGGTTTGTACCCCGTCCAATCCGCTGCTTCAAATGCCAAAAGTTCGGCCACGGTCAAAATGCCTGTAGAAATCATGTTGTCTGCTATCGCTGTGGAGAGCGACATCATGAAGGCTCTACGTGTAATGCCACAGTCAAGTGTTCTAACTGTGGCGAACCTCACATGGCATCCTCTTCTGATTGTCCAGTTTTTAAATTTGAGGCAGCAGTGCAACGAGTCAAAACAGAGCAAAACATTGGCTACACTGATGCACGCAAACCAGTTGATGGTACACATTCTGCAGGAACAGTTAAGAAAACGTATGCGGCAGCAATAAAACCTGTGACCAGTTCTGTTTCTTTTCAAACTGATTATACATGGGTAACAAAAGATACGCCTACGTATCTTTCTCAGACCCCACATCAGTCATCTAATGCACCCTCAGTTTCAGTTCAGACATCCCCTACAAAAGTCCAGCAAGTAACAGATGATTCAAAATCTGAGAAGAAAAAGAATGCAAATGTGAATTACACGAAACAGGTTAAACATTCCGATCGTCTACCAAAAGCTCAGAGAAATCCTGCATTGCTGTTCAATAAATTTGGAGTACTAGAAGATATGGATGTTTCTGCACCACAAGCCACTCGTTCAAGGAGTCATTCTCCTAAACAGAAAGACAGAGAACGCTCACCCATAACTCCACCATAAATGACTCACCATACATTAATACAATGGACTGCCGAGGTTTTAGGGCTAATTATGATGAAGTGAAACTTCTTGCACATGGTTATGATCCTGTAGCATTATGTCTCCAAGAAACGTATTTAAAGGAAAATGATCAACTTACCTTACGTCATTATAACATGTATAACGTGTATGCAAAGACCAATAATGGTAAAGCATCTGGTGGATCCTGCATTTGTGTTAAACAGGGGACACTCCACAGTCCTGTGTCATTAAATACGACCCTACAGGCTGTGGCTGTCCGTCTAACTCTCCACATTGCTATAACACTTTGTTCGTTGTATGTTTCCCCATCGTCACCACTTACTGTTAAGGAACTTGATAATTTGACTGATCAACTCCCAAAGCCCTTTATACTCGTCGGTGATTTGAATGGGCATAATCCTTTGTGGGGTTCGTCCAGTTATAATAATAGAGGTAAAGTTCTCGAAGATTTTCTTGGTAAACAGAATCTTTGCATATTTAACAATGGTACTAATACGTATTTACACCCGGCAACGGGAACGTATTCAGCGCTGGATTTATCGGTGACTGACCCTTCTCTATATAATGAATTTACATGGTCCGTTCACTATGATTTATGTGGTAGTGATCATTTTCCCACAATACTTAAGACCATCAGTCCTTCACAGGATCTACCCATATCAAAATGGAAATTTACAAAAGCTGATTGGCAGACTTTTAATACTCTGTGCCGTGTAAATTTGAATCCTGAAACTTTTGTTAATAAAATGGATGAGATTCAAACATTTTCCGAAACACTGCTTACTATTGCTACCAAAACTATCCCTAAGACCTCGGTTAATCCACGAGTTAACACACCATGGTTCAATGCCGATTGCAGAAAGGCCAGGAAAACGAGGAAAAAAGCTGAGAGAATATTCAACAAAGCTCCCTCCCCGGATAATTTGAATAATGTCAAGGTTACACGAGCTAAGGCTCGTCGATGCATAAAGCAATGTAAACGTACGAGTTGGAAACAATTTGTTTCTAAAATAAATACTCGTACTCCGCTTAACAAAGTGTGGAATATGATACGCAAAATCAAAGGTAAAGGTTCCGGAAACACTGTGCAACATCTCAAGATAGATGGCAATGTAGTAACATCTGAAAAGATCATTGCTAATACATTGGGCGAAACGATCAGTCAGAATTCTTCTTCTTCTAATTACGATCCTGCCTTTCAAAAATACCAGAAGCAGCAGGAGAAGAGACATCTGAGTTTTCAATCTGATAATTCAGAAGATTATAATGAACCTTTTTCCCTTAGTGAATTACAAGAGGCTCTTCAGAAAGCTCATGATACAGCATCAGGGCCTGATGATATACATTACCAATTATTGAAACACCTACCTGATGAATCTCTCATCACGTTATTAAATATTTTCAATAATATCTGGGAAACTGGAGATTTTCCCCCTTCCTGGCATGAAGCAATGATTATACCAGTGCCAAAACCAGGCAGGGATCATACAAATCCTACTAATTACCGCCCTATAGCTCTAACTAGCTGTGTTTGTAAGACCATGGAACGTATGATAAATGCTCGCCTAGTCTGGTATCTGGAATCAAATCACCTTATTACAGACATCCAGTGTGGCTTCAGACACCGGAGGAGTACCATGGATCATATTGTCAGATTAGAGTCATTTATTCGTGATGGTTTTATTAAAAAGCAGCATGTTGTTTCTATTTTCTTTGATTTAGAAAAAGCATATGACACTGCTTGGAAATATGGTATTTTGAAAGATCTCCATATGATGGGCCTTCGTGGTCGCATGACTGATTTTATTTCACGGTTTTTAGACGGTAGACAGTTCAAGGTAAGAGTTGGATCCACCCTTTCTGACATCTATGATCAGGAAATGGGAGTTCCACAAGGAAGTATTTTATCTGTCACTCTTTTTAGCATCAAAATTAATAGTCTGGCTAAAGTTCTCAATGGCAATGTCGATGGCTCTCTATTCGTTGATGATTTTAATATGTCATGTCGGGGTTCCAGCATGAATAGTATTGAAAGACAACTGCAACTTTGTTTAAACAAGGTACATAGATGGTCACTGGAAAACGGTTTTAAGTTTTCGAAAACTAAAACATGTTGCATTCATTTTTGTACCAAACATAAAATGCATAAAGATCCTGAGTTATTCCTTAATACCACTCCCATAAAAATTGTCAGAGAAGCTAAATTTCTGGGCATTACGTTTGATCATAAATTATCTTTTATACCCCACATCAAAAATCTCAAAACAAGGTGTTTAAGGGCTCTTGACATTCTGAAAGTTGTTTCCAATGTCAAATGGGGTGGAGATCAACTTACACTACTTCACCTTTATAGATCATTGATCAGATCCAAACTTGACTATGGCTGCTTTATCTATGGTTCAGCTCGCAAATCATATCTCAGAGAGCTCGATTCCATTCATAATCAAGGTATCAGGCTGTGTTTGGGAGCCTTCAGAACCTCCCCAATCGAGAGTATGTTGGTTGAAGCAAACGAACCGTGCTTAAAGTTACGGAGAATCAAACTCGCGCTTCAGTATACTGCTAAGCTTCACTCAAGTCCATCTAACCCCGCTTTCAACTGTGTATTCAATCCTTCCTATAAGGATTTATATGCTAATAAACCCAAATCAATTCCACCTCTTGGTATTCGTATACAGTCCCATATCAGGGATGCCCATTTAAATTTTGAGAATATATCACCATTCAACATTTCAGAAATACCGCCATGGCAGACCATACAGCCGGATGTCAATTTAGATATGACAAAACTGAAGAAAGCTGCTACAAATACATTATTGTACCAACAAGCATTCTTAGAAATTAAAGACAAATACTCCTCTTACCAAAGCCTTTACACAGATGGATCAAGAGATGGCAATAAGGTGTCAGCAGCTGCTGTTGCTGGTGATAACACCTTATCCCTCAGACTGACTGATGGAAGTTCCATTTTTACAGCGGAGTCTATGGCAATTTTATTAGCATTGCAGTTTATTGAAACATCTCGGAACAACCATTTCATCATTTTTTCCGATAGTTTGTCCTGTTTGCAGGCAATCAAACACCGTAAACATAATCACCCGTTTTTAGACAAGATTTTAAGTCGCCATTTAGACATATCTATGGCTGGGAAGGTTCTTGTGTTTTGTTGGCTTCCAAGCCACTCTGGTATAAGAGGTAACTCTCTAGCGGATTCCGTAGCTAAAGAAGCTCTACAAAGTTCAGTTACAAAACACTACCCTTCCTTTTTCTGGCACCCGTGGCGAGCCACCTCCTCGTGGTGGGTGCTGGGTAACGCCAAGAGCTCGCCGACACCCCCGTAGTGGACCCGGGGGCATATTTGGTCCACCAACCCGTTTGCCGTGGGTTGCGGCCCTGTGTCGGTGGAGGAAGGGATCCTGGTGGTTGAGAGCAATAGGGGCCTGTAACCGTGTTCCTGTTGCTCAACACACCACTTTGGCCCTGACTTCACCTAGACGGGTGGTAGAATGGGCCCGGTTCTGCCAACCGGCTGGTCATGCCATGCCCTGTGCATGAAAATAATAATCATGCTGGACGCTGTAAACTGTTTCGCATTTATGAATGTGACTGTTATTTTCTTAATTTTACTGCTGTTTGTTTGCCTAGAGTACAATGCCAGAAGGCGGTGGCTCATGGGCCAATCCGGTGACGTTGACCTCTGAAATCTGTAGGTTTCCGATTACTTGTAATGGGCCGGACCAGCCAGACATTTAATTTGGTAAACCACCTCAGCTTTTCATGTCATACTTGCTGGAGTATAACATCCTTGTATCCTTGGTGTTTGCATCCTGGATGCCCGGTGCACTGTAACATTGTCCTTGTTGACACTCCGTGGCGGGTGAGGAGCAAGGATGTTGAATTAATATCTTTCACAATGTCACAAGACTATTCTGGTTCCGCTAGATATGAGAAAAAGAGACGTTTGGAACAGCACGGTTCCAACGAAAGTGTTTCAAAAAATGTAGAATCGTGGTCTCGGTTCTTGGTGATTGAAGCTTCTGATCATGCACCTATCAAACTAAATCCATTTGCTGTGTCCAAAGCTGTTTCTGGGATCTGCGGAGATGTGAAAAATGTAACTCGTCTTCGAAATGGCTCACTTCTTGTGGAATGTGCGAGAAAGCAACAATCTCTCAATCCTCTATCGGTCACTCAGTTTGCCAACATTGAGGTGGTAGTATCCCCTCATAGAACGCTTAACTCCTGTCGAGGCATTGTTCGAGACAGAGATCGATGCCTGTCAGACATGTCAGAACAAGAAATTCAATTTGAATCAGCAGATCAAGGTGTAACATCCATTAAACGTTTCACCAAAAAAGTTGATGGCATTATTAAAAACACAAACACATACCTTGTTACATTTGCATGTGCCTCAGTCCCACGATCAATTAAGGCTGGTTATTTGAATATCGGGGTGGAGGTGTATATCCCCACTCCACTCAGATGCTATAACTGTCAAAAATTTGGCCATGGCTCAAAGTCTTGCCACAATCTTGTTGTGTGTCATCGGTGTGGTGAACATCATGACCATTCTGATTGTGTCAAAGACATTAAATGTGCAAACTGCGGAGGAAGTCATGTTGCTTCTTCAAAGTCATGTCCTGAGTGGCAAAAACAGTCCGAAATAATCAAAATCAAATGCAAAAATAATCTTTCTTTTTTTGAAGGCAAAAAAACTGTACGCAAGCCAAACACAAAATCCTACCACCTTGTCTTACTCTGCTGCAGTTACCCGGTCTGCACCGACCTCCTCTATCATGTGTCAAACTGACTTAAATTGGGTACATTCTGATCAGCCTCTCAGTCTTAGTACAAACATTCAACCAAAAATTGCATCCTCAGAAACACAAACTACTCAGGCTGTCGTTCAAACAGAGCAAAATGTTGGCAAATCAGACATTCAGAAAGCCAAGAAAGACAAGAAAAAGCAGAACAAACTGTTGAAAGTTGGAAATCTTCCTTCCGTGGACATCACTACTGACAACATATTTGCTCCTTTGGATATGGAGGTGACTCCATCTCAGGAGAGAGGAAGAAACGTTTCTTCCTCACGCTCCCGAAACAGGTCCCCAATTGAGCCTCCATGACTCAATCTGTAAATCTCATCCAGTGGAATTGCAGAGGACTTAGAAATAATATCAGCGAAGTACAGTTATTAATTCAAGATTATAAACCATCAGCACTATGTCTCCAAGAGACGTATCTTAAACCTACTGATAGACTTGACTTAAGACAATACAACTGTCATCATTTCTTTTCTCCACCAGGAAATAAGGCGTCTGGAGGAGCTTCTATTTTTATACGACAGGGAATCATTAACAGCCCTGTTCCTCTTAAGACAAATCTTCAAGCTGTTGCTGTCCGGTTAACTCTGCATATTGTATTTACTTTGTGTTCATTGTATATCCCTCCCTCTACCTCCCTAAGGCAATCTGATCTTCAACAGTTATATGATCAGCTCCCTAAACCATGCATGATCATGGGAGACCTGAATGGTCACAATCCTATATGGGGAAGCGTAAACACAAACAGTAAAGGGACGATAATTGAGGAATTCAATAACAACAATAATTTATGCATATATAATGACGAGTCTCACACTTATTTACATCCTGCTACTGGAATGTATTCCGCGCTTGACCTCTCTCTTACAGATGCCACCTTATAATGAATTTGAATGGTCGGTCCATGACGACCTTTGTGGCAGTGATCACTTTCCCACCATTCTGAAAACCATCAGCCCAACTGCTGATTCATCATCATCTAGGTGGAATTTTAAAAAAGCGAACTGGCAACTGTATGAGAGGTATTGTGTACTTCAAACCTAACACCTGACCGATTTGAAAATACCGAAGATCCGATTAAGCTATTTTCTGATCAGCTCACTGCTATAGCTGATCAAACAATACCAAAGTCCTCTGCAAATCCCCACATTCGCAAACCGTGGTTCAATAATGATTGTAAACAGGCCAGAAAGAATAGGAAGAAAGCTGAAAAGTTTTTTCGTAAACATCCAACGGTCCATAATTTAGACAAGGTAAGAATTTTAAATGCTAAAGCCCGACGCACTTTTAAACAGTATAAACGTCAGTCTTGGAGAAACTGTTTCTAAGATAAATTCACGAACACCTATTTCAAAGGTATGGAACATGATTCAAAGAATAAAGGGCAAAGGTTCAAAATCGACTGTTCACCACCTGAAGGAAGGTGACAATTTATTAACCGATACATATCACATTGCCAATAAGCTTGGTGACACTCTCGCCAAACATTCATCTTCGTCAAATTACATACCTGAATTTCAACAGTATCAGAAACAACAGGAGAAGAAGAAAATCAACTTTAAATCAGACAATGGCGAAGACTATAATCAATTATTTTCATTACATGAGCTCCACATAGCCCTTGACCAAGCTCATGATACAGCAACAGGAGCTGATAATATTCATTATCAGCTCTTGAAGCATTTACCTGAATCATGTTTGGAAACACTTTTAAATATTTTTGATCAAATATGGACTTCAGGGAATTTCCCATCTTCGTGGCGTAATGCCATTGTTGTCCCTATTCCTAAGCCTGGCCGGGATCATACTGATCCTTCAAATTACAGACCAATCTCTTTGACGAGTTGTGTATGCAAGACCATGGAGCGAATGATAAATAACAGACTAATATGGTATCTTGAAACCAATAACCTTATATCAAATATTCAATGTGGTTTTAGGAAAAATCGTAGTACCATGGACCACTTAGTACGATTGGAATCCTTTGTTAAAAATGCCATAGTACATAAACAACATGCAGTATCGATATTCTTTGATCTTGAGAAAGCGTACGATACTACCTGGAAGCATGGCATTTTAAAGGATTTATATGATTTTGGTTTGAGGGGTCGTTTGCCTCTTTTTATATCACGGTTTTTGAGCGACAGACAGTTTCAGGTCCGAGTGGGTTCTACCCTGTCTGACCATTATGATCAGGATCAGGGTGTCCCTCAAGGCAGTATTTTGTCTGTCACCTTATTTAGTATCAAAATCAACAGTTTATCCAAGGTTTTAAATGATTCAATCGATGGATCACTTTTCGTGGATGATTTTAATATTTCCTGTCGTGGTAAAAATATGCATACCATTGAACGGCAACTACAATTGTGCCTAAACAAAATAGACAAATGGTGTCTTGAAAACGGCTTTAAATTTTCTAAGTCTAAAACTAACTGTATACACTTCTGTAGAAAATACAAACCACATACAGACCCAGAACTATTTTTAAATGGCACTCCCATCAAAGTTGTCAAGGAGGCTAAATTCTTGGGTTTAATTTTTGATTCTCATTTAACCTTCCTACCCCATATCAAATCCCTTAAAGCTAAATGCCTAAAGGCACTAGATTTGTTGAAGGTTGTTTCTAACTCAAAGTGGGGACGGGATCAAACTACCCTCTTACACCTATATCGATCATTGGTCCGTTCAAAACTTGATTATGGCTCCATCGTATATGGTGGAGCCTGCAAAAGCAACCTTAAACTTCTTGATTCTGTCCACCATCAAGGTTTAAGACTTTTTCTTGGATCTTTTCGAACTTCACCTATTGACAGTCTTTATGTTGAGGCCCATGAACCATCTCTTACACAACGTCGTATAAAATTGTCTTTACAATACATTACTAAATTATACTCTAAATATTATCTAACCCTGCCTATAACTGTGTGTTCAATCCCCTTCATGAGGATTTGTATGACAAGAAGTCTTCTCTGGTTCCACCTCTAGGGCTCAGAATTAAACCCTTTCTTTCTTCTGCCGGCATTGAGCTGGAAAACATAGCTCCCTTCCGTCTCCTTTCTTCTCCTCCTTGGCAGTTGGTTAGGCCTAACATTAGCTTCATTTAAAAAATCAGAAACTAATGATTTACAATATGAACAAGAATATAATCAATTAAAAAGTACATATAGCAATTACAAACCCTTATTTACAGATGGTTCCAAGGACGGTGGCGCAGTGGCTTGTGCCACTGTCATTGGATCCAGAACAATATCTTCTAGAATTCCAGATAACAGCTCCATTTTTACTGCCGAAGCAAATGCAATATTAACAGCTCTTAAATATATTCAAAGACACCCTAAACGTAAACAATATATAATCTTTTCTGACTCTCTTTCTTGCCTTCAGGCTATTAAAAATATTTCTTGTAAACATCCACTTTTAACAGAAATTATTGAATTGTATAATGATCTTGCTACTGGCCAATACGACATCGTCTTTTGTTGGTTACCCAGCCACGTTGGCATTTCTGGGAACACACTCGCTGACCTTGCTGCTAAAGCAGCACTCAACAAATCTGTGACACCAATTCTCATTCCACACACTGATTATAAAGCTACCATTAGGTCTTACATTCGTGATCTGATGCAGAAAAGGTGGGACACTCAAGTCGGTATCAACAAATTACATGAAATACAACCCTACATTGCTTACACCTACTTGGGTTGTCAGTCCAGATTTGAAGAGGTCATCATGCGACGATGTCGCATTGGCCACACAAGATATACGCATGAATATTTGCTTAAAGGTGAAGATCCTCCGTTCTGTATCCCTTGTGATGAAAGAATCACAGTCAAGCACGTTTTGCTTGACTGTGTTGAATATTCCATCACAAGGGATAACTATTTTAAATCGGCAACTATGCAGGATCTTTTTAGTAACGTTAGTAATCATTTAATCATTGCGTTTTTAAAAGAATTAGATTTATTACATGACGTGTAAATAGATAAATATTTTAAGATTGGAAGTCGAATCAGGAACTACGATTGTTAGTGGCTGTATCCTCGAAAGGGGTTGAAGTACCGTAAAAATATTGTCCTCCTGAGAGGGTACGTAAGTCCAAAAACTGTTGAAGTCAGATTTATTCTTCCACCTTTTTAACCGTAGAATATGTGTCGTTTTAATTTGTGGCTAATCTTGCATACAATCGCCAGCAGCTGAGGGGATGGTGTAAATCCAGCTAGGGACCATGCAGGTAGCAGAGGTATTGTAAGTCCCCATGATCCCTAGTATGGTGATCTACCCTCTGTTGTTGGCGATCTATGGCCTGCTTTTATATTGTACTGTCCAAATAATGATACTGTTATATTTTTATAAGTTTCCACACTAGTTTTAATATTAACTGTGATAGTCTAGTGGTTTTACTGTCCTTCGTCGACAGGTTCTACATAATATGCACACATATATATTTTTTATGTCACGTATGTTCTCGTCACGATATGGCTGCAACATTGCCGATGTGACGTTAAATCTTAACTCACTCACTCACTCACTTCCTTTTTCTGACCTCAAACCTGCTATTCGACAATATATAACAGATCAGTGGCAGCAGAACTGGGATGATCAAGCCTCAAATAAGCTTCATTCCATCAAACCCAATATTGGACAAAACCCATGTACTGGACTTAGACGTCACGATGAGGTTGTGCTACGGCGATGTCGTATCGGTCATAGTTACTATACACATTCCTTTCTCTTGAAACGTGAAGACCCACCATTTTGCATTCCGTGCCATAGACCGATTACTATCAAGCACATTTTACTTGAGTGTATTGACTTTGCTCATATCAGAAAGCGTTTTTATGACGATGTTCCTACTTTATGTGCACTTTTTAACAAAGTTTCTAGCCACTTAATTTTAGCATATTTAAAAGAAATCAAACTATATGAAAAAATATAGCTTTTATTTCAGAGATCAGATCTTACCATTCCATGTGATACGTAGCTGATATTTTAGTGATTTTCAGCATCACTTTTTATTGTTTTCCAAGTGTTGTACTACGAGAGACTTTTTCTCGCCGCGAATAGCTGCAATATTGCTCATGCGGTGTTAAACAACATTCATTCATTCATTCCTCAGCTGCATGTCAAACTGACTTGACCTGGGTCAAATCAGAAAAACCTGTGTTTTCATCTAACAAACCTGCTTCTGAACCGAAAGAATCTACTGCCCTAGTCACTCAAACAACGTCTGAGTCTCAGACAGAAATTCAGTCTGAGTCATCACAATTGACTGCTTCGCCACTAGCCACATCACAACCACCCACTATTCCAGTGAAAAGCAGAAAGGAAAAAAATTAAATAGGAAAGAAACACATGTTGTTCCTCTACAAAATACTTTTGGGCCTCTAGACATGGAAGTGACCCCGTACTCACAGGACGAGCGGAGGTGCTTACCCCCGTCACGTTCTCGCGAAAGATCGCCAATTGAGCCACCATGACTCAGCTGGCCAATATAATTCAATGGAACTGCAGAGGTATTAAAAATAACTTTAACGAGTTACAGTTACTCGTACAAGATCATCAACCGTCGGCATTCTGTATCCAAGAGACATATCTTAAAGATACAGATAATTTTAAATTGAGACTGTATGATGCTTACCATTCTTTTTCTCCTCAGGGGGATCGTGCAACTGGAGGTGCTTCTATTTTAGTACATCACAACGTCATCCATAGCCCTGTCGCTCTAAATACACAATTACAAGCTGTAGCTGTTCGTATTACTTTGCACATGGTGCTGACATTGTGCAGTTTGTACATAAAGCCCTCTTCAAATATTCATAAATCAGATCTTCAAAATCTATATGATCAACTCCCGAAGCCATGTTTAATCATGGGCGATCTTAACGGACACAACCCACTTTGGGGAAGTGTCAACACAAATACTAAGGGTAAAATCATCGAGGATTTCATATCCGATAATAACTTATGTATTTTCAATGACGATTCAGCTACTTACCTACATCCAGCTACGGGAACGTATTCTTCCCTGGATATATCATTTGCCGACTCAAATTTGTGTAATGAATTCGAATGGGAGGTGCATGATGACCTGTGTGGGAGTGATCATTTCCCAACTATTCTTAAAGGCATTATCCCTGGAGATGATCCACCCGTATCCAGACGGAACTTCAAGAAGGCTGACTGGTCCTTATATAAAACACTTTGTATTGATCATTTAAAACCTGATGTTTTTGTAAACAGCGAAGATCCTATACAGCTGTTTTCAGATATAATCAATAACATTGCTGACCAAACTATCCCCAAGTCCTCTGCAATTCCACATGTTCGCAAACCATGGTCTACTAATGACTGTAAACAGGCCAGAAAGAGTAGGAGGAAAGCGGAAAAGTATTTTCGCCGCCACCCTACAGTACATAATTTAGATAGAGTAAAAATTTTAAATGCCAAGGCTCGACGCACTTTTAAACAGAGTAAGCGTCTGTCTTGGAGGAACTATGTTTCCAAAATTAATTCCCGTACACCTATGTCTAAGGTGCGGAATATGATACAAAGAATTAAGGGCAAAGGTTCCAGATCTACTGTTCATCATCTGAAGGATGGTGACCGGTTATTAACTGATAAATCTGATATTGCCAACAAGCTTGGTGAAACTCTCGCCAAACATTCTTCTTCGTCCAATTACGTACCTGAATTTCAACACTACCAGAAACAGCAGGAGAAGAAGAGAATAAATTTTACTTCAGACAATGGCGAAGACTATAATGAATTATTATCATTACATGAGCTACACACTGCCCTTGAGCAAGCTCATGATACAGCGTCAGGTGCTGATGGTATTCACTATCAGCTCCTGAAACATTTGCCCAAATCATGTTTGGAAACAATGCTAAATATTTTTGATTCAATATGGACTTCAGGAAATTTCCCGTCTTCTTGGCGTAATGCTATTGTAGTTCCTATTCCAAAACCTGGCCGGGATCATACTGATCCGTCGAATTACAGGCCAATTTCTTTAACGAGTTGTGTCTGTAAAACCATGGAGCGTATGGTAAACAATCGATTAACATGGTTTCTTGAAACTAACAACCTTATCACAAATATTCAGTGTGGTTTCAGGAAGAATCGTAGTACCATTGATCATTTGGTACGTTTAGAATCCTTTGTAAAAAATGCATTTATCAATAAGCAACATGCTGTATCGATCTTTTTTGATCTCGAGAAAGCATACGATACCACCTGGAAGCATGGCATTTTAAAGGATTTACATGGTTTCGGTTTAAGGGGTCGTTTACCTCTTTTTATATCGCAGTTTTTACAAGGCAGGCAATTTCAAGTCCGAGTAGGTTCTACCCTGTCTGATCATTACAATCAGGGTCAGGGTGTTCCGCAAGGCAGCATTTTGTCTGTGACCTTATTAAGATCAACAGTTTATCCAAGGTTTTAAACGATTCAATAGATGGATCACTTTTCGTGGATGATTTTAATATTTCCTGCCGCGGTAAGAATATGCATACTATTGAACGGCAAATGCAATTGTGTTTAAACAAAATAAATAAATGGTGTCTTGAGAATGGTTTTAAATTTTCTAAGACAAAAACTAATTGTATCCATTTCTGCCGTAAATATAAACCACATAAGGACCCAGAATTATGTTTAAATGGCACTCCTATCAAAGTCGTTAAGGAGGCCAAGTTCTTGGGTTTGATTTTCGATTCTCATTTAACTTTTCTTCCGCATATCAAATCCTAGAAAACTAAATGCCTGAAGGCACTTGATCTATTGAAAGTTGTGTCAAACTCAAAATGGGGAGGGGATCAAGCTACTCTCCTGCACCTTATACCGTTCACTTGTCCGTTCGAAGCTTGATTATGGCTCCATCATTTATGGTGGAGCCTGTAAAAGGATTCTAAAACTCCTTGATTCTATCCACCACCAAGGTCTGAGACTTTGTCTTGGGTCGTTCCGAACTTCTCCTATTGACAGTCTCTATGTCGAAGCCGATGAACCATCTCTTACACAGCGCCGTATCAAATTAGCTTTACAATATATTACAAAACTATACTCTAACGAATCCAACCCTGCTTTTAACTGTTTTTCGATCCTCTTTATGAGCATTTATACAACAAAAAGCCTTCTCTTGTTCCGCCTCTTGGGCACAGAATTAAACCATTCATTTCTGCTGCCGGCATTGAGCTGAAAAATATAGTGCCTTCTCGTCTTCTTTCTTCTCCTCCTTGGCAATTAGTGATGCCACAAGTTGACCTCGGCACCCGTGGCGAGCCACCTCCTCGTGGTGGGTGCTGGGTAACGCAAAGAGCTCGCTGACACCCCCGTAGTGGACCCGGGGGGATATTTGGTCCACCAACCTGTTTGCCGTGGGTTGCGGCCCGTGTCGGTGGAGGAAGGGATCATGGTGGTTGAGGGCAATAGGTCCCTGCAACTGTGTTCCTGTTGCCTAATACACCACTTTGGCCCTGACTTCACCTAGACGGGAGGTTGAATAGGCCCGATTCAACCAATCGGCTGGTCATGCCAAGCCCTGAGCATTGTCATTGTTTTTGCTCAAATTTGACTTTTTCAAATCTTTGTAAATGGGCCTTTGTCATATAGCTTGTAGACCAGTAATATCTATTGATATATTGATGCCACATTAACCAAACTGTTGTTACCTAGAGTCTAATGCCCATGGGTCAATCTGGTGGATTTATTGATCTTGAATTGATACTTCTGCTGGAGTATATCATCCCAGTATCCTTGGTGCTGTCAGTAGGAAACCCACTGGCATATAGCATTGTCTTTATGATACTCGGTGGTGGGTGGGGAGCTGGGATGATGAAGTTCTATGACTTTACCATGATACCCCCAAAACAACTCAAACGTACTTTAGAGGATAGTTCATCTTCTGATGATGACACAGTCTCCAAAGGCAAATCTGACCATTGGTCTCGGTATTTAGTGATTTCTTCTTCAGATGATGGTCCGTTGAAACTGAATCCGTT
The DNA here is from genome assembly GCF_037392515.1 of Haliotis asinina. Lineage (NCBI taxonomy): Eukaryota > Metazoa > Mollusca > Gastropoda > Lepetellida > Haliotidae > Haliotis > Haliotis asinina. The sequence continues at coordinate 6,100,762 of NC_090280.1, forward strand.
TGCCCTGTCAAAAGCGATTTATGGCATTGCTGGTGACGTTGTGTCAATGAAAAAGATGCGATCTGGTCTTATATTACTTGAATGCAAATCAGCGTTTCAGTCATCTACACTCTTAGCTGTTAAGCATCTCGTGTCCGTACCTTTTACTGTGTCTCCACACAAAACTCTCAACAGTTCTAAAGGCATTGTCAGAGACCGAGAACGTTGTCTGCTAGACATGTCTGAAGATGAGATAGCGTTTGAACTAAAAGACCAGGGTGTAACAGGTGTAAAACGTTTTACAAGTCGGCAAAATGGTCAGATTGTAAACTTAAACACGTATCTGCTCAACTTTTCTGTTCCTGTTCCACCGTCATCCATCAAAGCAGGGTACTGCAATATCAATGTTGATAAGTACATACCGAACCCGCTTCGGTGTTACTCATGTCAAAAGTTTGGTCATGGTGCTAAATCTTGTACCAACAGCAAGAAATGTCATCGCTGTGGAGAACTTGCTCATGACACGTTAGATTGTCCAAACAACCCTAAATGCGTTAATTGCTCTGGCGATCATGCTGCCTCATCAAAATCTTGCCCTGTCTGGCAACAACAACATCAGATAGTGAAACTTAAACATGAAAGAAACATTACTTTCGCAGAGGCTAAACGTTTGGTTGCACATGACAACACTCCAGTTGCAACTGTGTCATACTCTGCAGCTGTTACCCGTCAACGTACTAAGACTGTTAAATCAGTTGAATGCCAGACTGAAATCACTTGGGTGAATACTGAGACTTATTCTACGTGTGAAATGCAAACTGTTGCTTCCACGCAAACAGCATCACAATCCCGTCCACAATCTCGTTCACCATCACCTGTTATCGTGAATGCTAGCAAGACAGTGAACTATTCAAAAAAGTCAGATCCGGTTCCAAAGAGTCAACGGAACCCGTTACAAATATTTAATAAATATCAACTTCTGGAAGATATGGATGTCACTCCTCACCACCGTGTGCGCCAAAAAAGTCATTCGCCACGGTCCAGGAACAGATCGCCCGTGTTACCACCTATTGTAACATGAATAATACACTTATCCAGTGGAACTGCAGAGGCCTTAGGGCCAACTTAAATGAAATACAATTATTAGTACAAGATTTTCAACCATCAGTTTTCTGTCTCCAGGAAACATATCTTAAGCAGACTGATAAATTTGACTTACGTCAGTACAGCTCTCACCACTCCTTTTCTCCTCCGGATGACAAAGCCACTGGAGGCTCCTCTATCTTGGTGAGGCAGGGTATAATACACAGCCCTGTTGATCTCACTACTAACCTTCAAGCTGTTGCAGTTCGGATTTCGTTACACATTGCGTTTACTTTATGCTCTTTGTATATCCCTCCATCTTCAAACCTCCAGAAATCTGACCTTCAAGCTCTGTATGATCAGCTTCCTCATCCCTGCATACTCATGGGTGATTTGAATTGACATAATCCTTTATGGGGGAGTAATGTTATCAATAACAAGGGTAAAATAATAGAAGATTTTATTTCTGACAACAGTCTCTGCATATTTAATGATGGTACACACACATATTTACACCCTGCTACAGGTAGCTATTCTGCCTTGGACGTTACACTCACAGATGCACTCTGAATGAATTTTCATGGTCAGTTCATGATGATTTATGTGGAAGTGACCATTTCCCAACACTTCTCTCAGTCAATAAGCCGTCTGATGTTCCACCCTCATCAAGGTGGAATTTTTCAAAGGCTAACTGGTCTAAATTCACATCATTGTGTACTGAGAAACTCAAACATGAAACGTTTCAGAATATTGCTGACCCCATTCAATTGTTTTCAGATACACTGCATACTATAGCTACCGAAACAATTCCTAAGTCCTCTGTGCATCCACACATTCGTAAGCCATGGTTTGATGGCGATTGCAAACAGGTTAGGAAAAACAGGAAGAAGGCGGAAAAATATTTTCGCAAACATCCAACTGTACATAATTTGAATAATGTTAAAGTAACCAGAGCTAAAGCTCGACGTACATTCAAGCAAAATAAACGGAAGTCATGGAGAGCCTATGTCTCCAAGATTAACTCCCGCACACCTATATCAAAGGTGTGGAATATGGTACAAAGGATCAAGGGCAAGGGTTCCAAAACAAGCGTTAAACACCTTAAAGACGGAGATCACATTTTGGAAGATGCTTCAGATATTGCAAACAAACTTGGTGAAACATTAGCTAAACATTCGTCTTCATCAAACTATCTTACTGAATTCCAGAGGTACCAGAAGTTAGAAGAAAAGAAAATCATTAATTTCAACTCTGACAATGGTGAAGACTACAACGAAGTATTTTCCTTGCATGAACTACAAACTGCTCTAGTGCAAGCTCATGATACAGCAACAGGGGCTGATAATATTCACTATCAGCTCTTGAAGCATTTGCCTGATTCATGTCTTGAGGTACTTTTAGACATACTTGATGAAATTTGGACTTCAGGAACATTCCCTCCCTCTTGGCGGAATGCTATTGTGGTTCCTATACCTAAGCCTGGTAAAGACCATTCAGATGCATCTAATTATCGACCTATATCATTAACTAGCTGCGTTTGCAAGACTATGGAACGAATGGTAAATAATCGTTTAGTGTGGTATTTGGAGACCAATAATCTGATTTCTAACATTCAGTGTGGTTTCCGTAAAAACAAAAGCACTATTGACCATTTGGTTCGATTGGAATCTTTCATTAAGAATTCTATTGTTAATAACCAGCATGCTGTATCTATATTTTTTTACCTTGAAAAGGCTTATGATACTACATGGAAACATGGTATTTTAAAAGATTTACATGAATTTGGTTTACGAGGTCGTTTGCCTCATTTCATATCACAGTTTTTAACGGGCAGACAGTTTCAAGTCCGAGTAGGGTCTACCCTCTCTGATCATTACCAACAGGACCAGGGTGTTCCACAAGGCAGTATTTTGTCTGTGACTTTATTTATTTAGTCTTTCAAAGGTTTTAACAGATTCAATCAATGGTTCTCTTTTCGTGGATGACTTTAATATTTCTTGTCGTGGCAAAAACATGCGAACCATTGAGAGACAGTTACAAATCTGTCTCTACAAAATTCATAAATGGTGCCTTGAGAACGGGTTTAAATTTTCTCAATCTAAAACAAACTGCATTCACTTCTGCAGAAAATACAAACCTCATAAAGACCCTGACTTATTTTTAAATGGTGCACCCATCAAAGTTGTCAAGGAAGCTAAGTTCCTTGGTCTCATCTTTGACTCACACTTAACCTTTCTGCCACATATTAAATACCTAAAAACCAAATGCCTAAAGGCGCTCGATTTGTTGAAAGTCGTTTCAAATACAAAGTGGGGAGGAGACCAAACAACCCTCCTACATTTATACAGGTCACTCATCAGATCTAAACTGGATTACGGCTCCATTGTCTATGGTGGAGCCTGTAAAAGCAACCTCAAAATACTTGATTCTATCCATCACCAAGGTCTAAGACTTTGTCTTGGATCATTCCGAACTTCTCATGTTGACAGTCTATACGTTGAAGCAGACGAACCTTCTCTTGGCCACCGTCATATTAAATTATCTTTACAGTATCTCACTAAACTGTATTCAAATAAGTCCAATCCTGCATATAACTGTGTCTTCAATCCCCTGTATGGGGATTTGTACAAGAAGATGTCTTCTCTTGTTCCGACTCTTGGACTGAGAGTTAAACCTTTTCTTTCTGCTGCTGGCATTGAGCTGGATAATATAGCTCCCTCTCGCTTGTTTTCTTCTCCCCCTTGGCAACTGGTTAGACCACAAGTTGACCTTACATTAAGTAAATATAAAAAATCAGAAACTAATGACTTACAATACAAACAGGAATATAATCAATTAAAAAGTAAGTATAGTACATATAAATCCTTATTTACAGATGGGTCCAAGGACGGTGTGCAGTTGCTTGTGCTACTGTCATTGGATCCAGAACAATATCTTCTAGATTACCAAATAGCAGTTCCATTTTTACAGCAGAAGCACATGTCATATTAACAGCCCTAAACAATATATCATTTATTCAGACTCTCTTTCATGCCTCCAGGCTATTAAAAATGTATCTTCTCAGCATCCACTTTTAGCTGACATTGTTGAATTGTATAATGAACTTGCTACTGGCCAATGTGACATCGTCTTCTGTTGGTTACCCAGCCATGTTGGAATCTCTGGTAACACAATGGCCGATCGTGCTGCCAAGGTAGCACTCAACAAATCTGTGACACCACTTCTCATACACTATTCTGATTATAAGGCTGTCATAAGATCATATATCCGTGATCTAATGCAAAAGAAGTGGGACACCCAAGTAGGTATCAATAAATTACATGGAATAAAGCCCTATATCGGTTATACCCACTTGGGTTGTCAGTCCAGATTTGAAGAGGTTGTTATACGACGATGTCGCATTGGCCATACGCGATATACTCACGAACACTTGTTAAAAGGTGAGGATCCTCCGTTTTGTATCCCTTGTGATGAGAGAATCACTGTTAAGCATATCCTGCTTGATTGTGTTGATTTTGCCATCACAAGGGATAAATATTTCAATGAGAAAACTGTAAAGGATCTTTTTTATAACGTTAATCATCATTTAATACTTGAATTTTTAAAGGAAATAGAATTGCTACATAAATTCTGAATATGTTTTGTACATAGATGATATATCTTTTATGCATGGTATTGTAAATTAGCAACTGCGATTGTTAGTGGCTGTGCCCTCGAGGGAGGTTGAAGTAGCGTAAAATTATTGTCCTCCCAAGAGGGTACGTAAGTCCCAAAAACTTTCAAAGTCGAGTTTGCTCAACCATACTTTTTAGTCGTAGTGTGTTTGTTGTTTTAAATTCTGGCTAAATCGTCCTATCATCGCCAGTGTCTGAAGCGCTGGTGTAAATCCAGCCAGGGTCCATGCAGGTAGCAAAGGTACTGTAAGTCCCCATGGACCCTGGCATGGTGATCTACCTTCAGCTGCTGGTGATGTGTATAGCCCGTGTTTTATCTTGTCTTGTCCAAATAGTTCTATCAGTTTTACCGTTCCACACTAGTTTTATCCGTAGCTGTGATATTCTATTTGTTTTACTGTCCTTTGACGACAGTTTTTTTATAGTATGCACATTTCCCATTTCAATTTCCAATCTGTTCTCGTCACGATATGGCTGAAATATTGCCGATGTGACGTTAAATATTAACTCACTCACTCACAAGTTGACCTCACATTAACAAAGTTTAAAAAATCAGACACAAACGAATTACAATATAAACAAGAGTTTATGCAATTAAAAAATAATTATAGTACACACAAATCCTTATTTACAGATGGGTCCAAGGATGGTGGCACAGTTGCTTGTGCCACTGTCATTGGAACCAGGACAATATCTTCTCGATTACCTGATAACAGCTCCATTTTCACTGCAGAAGCAAACGCAATATTAACGGCTCTTCAATATATTCAAAGACATCCTAATCATGTACAGTATATAATTTTTTCTGACGCTCTTTCTTGCCTTCAGGCTATTAATAATTTGTCTTGTAAACATCCACTTTTAACTGACATAATTGAATTATATAATGATCTTGCAACTGGCCAGTGCGACATCGTCTTTTGTTGGTTACCCAGCCATGTAGGTATTTCTGGGAATGCAATGGCCGATCTTGCTGCTAAGGATGCACTCAACAAATCTGTCACACCACTTCTTATTCCATACTCTGACTATAAAGCTAGCATAAGTGGGACACCCAAGTGGGAATAAATAAATTACATGCCATAAAACCTTATATTGGTTGCACTCACTTAGGCTGTCAGTCCAGATTTGAAGAGGTCATTCTGCGACGGTGTCGCATTGGCCATACGCGTTACACCCACAGTTATTTACTAAAAGGCGATGATCCTCCGTTTTGTATCCCTTGTGATGAGAGAACCACGGTCAAGCATATCCTGCTTGACTGTGTTGAATTCTCCATCATAAGGGATAACTATTTCAATGTCAAAACAATGAAGGATCTTTTTAGGACAATTAGTACTCATTTAATTCTTGGATTTTTAAAAGAAATTGATTTTCTTATTGAATTGTAATTGATATGTTCTGTAGATAGTTGTATTGTAATGATTGGTAGTTTAAATTAGTAACTTAGATTGTTAGTGGCGATACCCTCAAAGGGGGTTGAAGTATTGTAAAATTATTGTCCTCCTGAGAGGGTACGTAAGTCCAATACTCTCATAGTCAATTTAAATCTACTAATAGCTTTTAATCGTAGAATATTTGTTGTTTTAAGTAGTGGCTAAATTTCAGGATAATCGCCAATAGCTGAGGGGATGGTGTAAATCCAGCTAGGGTTCATGCAGGTAGCAGAAGTAATGTAAGTCCCCATGGACCTTAGTATGGTGATCTACTTCAGTTGTTGGCGATCTATAGCCCCGGTTTTATGTTGTATTGTCTTCTTTAATTCCAATGTTTTAACTTTCAATGCTAGTTTTATGTTCTGTGATACTCTAGTGATTTTACTGTCCTTCGCTGACAGGTTTTACTTTTTTCTCTTTTCTCATCTTAACATTACTATAACTTATATTGTTCTCGTCACGATATGGCTGCAATATTGCCGATGTGACGTTAAATGTTAACTCACTCACTCACTCACTGTTTGACAACCTATGTTACATCATGCATCACACACACACAGATATATATATATATATATATATATATATATATATATATATATATATATATATATATATATATATATATATATATATATATATATATATATATACACCCAATGACTGACTGGACAGGGTTTATTACATGTCATAAAAGTGAACCCTTGCCAGGAACACTAATAGGCTTATTGTAAATAAATACATTCTGAAAATATCACCTGCCACAAAGGATTGGAAGGATTGCTCAGAGACGGTGTTATGCAACTGGTGCATAAAATAAATATATAAATTCTTCCTCTTCCTAAATAAAGCATAGTTTAACTAATTAAAAATATTCATCTCACATCATATTAAATAATTTCTAACACACGAATTCACATCAGAAATGATTTCAGAGAGACATTTTATGAGATTCTAGTTTATGAACAGCATTAAAATATCGAAATAAGCAAGCCAATCCGATCGCTAATGTTCAGGAACTATTACCTCTTATATGGCAATGGTTTGAGAGGATTACACGCCTTTGCTCTAGGGCAAAAAAATCACTGAAGCACGATAATACCTTAAACAACAAAAATATTTTCTTCCCGCGGCGAGCCACCTCCTCCAGGTGGGTGCTGTGTAACGCCAAGAGCTCGCCAAGCCCCTGTTTTGACACGGTGGGATATTTGCCCCACTAACCCGTTTGCCGTGGGTTGCGGCCCTGTGTCGGTGGAGGACGGGAGTCTGGGGGTTGAGGGCACTGGGAGCCTGTAATCCGTTCCCCTTGCTCAACACACCCTTACTTCACCTAGATGGGTGTTCGAATGGGCCCGGTTCAACCAATCGGCTGGTCATGCCAAGCCCTGTGCACAAATCTGATTTGGAATTGTTTTATTTTCAGACTTGGATTTATTGTTACAGTGCAATAATTTGGATCTTGAAATATCATAACATGTATTTGAATTTTGCCTAGAGTCCTATGCCAGAAGGCAGTGGCTCATGGGCCAATCTGGTGGAATTATTTATCTTCTAATTCTTCTGCTAGAGTATATCATCCGGGTATCCTTGGTGCTGCAAGCTGGAGGCCCGCTTGCTTTAGCATTGTCCTTGTGATACTCCATGGTGGGTGGGGAGCTCCAATGATGAACTATATGACACAAACCATGGCTTATGAAATAGCTCCCTCCCTCCCCATCCCCTCCATAAAAAAAAACAGAACGTCCACTTGAAATTGATCCTTCTTAATACTGACCACAGACCGTCTCCATTGACTGAGTATTGGCCCGCGTTTGCTACAGTAGCAAAATCATCATCTGAATCCAGCTCTAAAATAACAAAATCATCCACAGGATGCCAAACTATCTTGACTTGGGTCAGTTCCGACTCCCCACAGGTTTTATACCCTGTTATATCATCCCCGACTGAGGAATCACCTCCTAGCACATAAATCATCTTCACAGTCTCATTCAACAACTGACAGACAACAAATTGTTAAAATTAAATCCAAACCTAAGTGTGATGTTTCAAAAGAACAAATTGGCAGAGCCCCAAAAAGGATCACAAAATGGAATTCAGTTGTTCAACAAATATGGATCTTTTGAAGATATGGACGTATCTGAAAACGTCCATTCTAGGGCACATAGCTTGTCGCCCTCCAGAAAAGTGCGGGGTATATCCCCAATAAATCCCCCCAAAAGATAGTTTATTCCAACAATATTGTACAGTGGAACTGCAGACTAATTTACATGAATTACAGCTATTAGTCCAGGATTTTACACCTTCTGCGATCTGTTTGGAGGAGACTTATTTAAAACAGACAGATACTTTGGACCTTCGTCATTACAAAGCATATCATTGGTTTTCCACTCCAGGTGATAAGTCCACGGGAGGATCTTCCATTCTAGTCAAAGAGAACATTATTCATAGTCCCGTTTCACTTAATACTAATCTGCAGGCCGTTGCACGTTGCGCCTAACTTTGCACGTTGCGTTTACATTATGCTCTCTCTATGTTTCTCCGTCTTTGACGTTTCACAAAAGATTAGTCCAAGATGCAGCGTTATGTCTCCAAGAGACATATTTAAAACAAGGCACCCATGAAGAGCCACCTCCTCGTGGTGGGTGCTGGGTAACGCTAAGTGCTCTTCTCCCGTGTGGACCCGGGACAGAATGTGTTCACAGCACCCCATTGCTTGTCGTAAGAGGCGACTAAATTGGGCAACCTGTTGGCCGTGGGTTGCGTCCCGTGTCGGTGGAGGACGCGATCCATTTGCCCAACACACCACTTTGGCCCTTACTTCACCTAGACGGGTGGTTGAATTGGCCCGATTCAACCAATCGGCTGGTCATGCCAAGCCCTGTGCATGGACTATGTATGTGTCAGTGCACAAATTTGATTTTGAATTGTTGTGAATTTTAGTCTTGGCACAACTTGTGATCTGTAACTTTTTCGATTGTGAATTATCCAAATCATGATTATATGAACTTTGCCTAGAGTCTTGTGCCAGAAGGCGATGGCTCATGGGCCAATCTGGTAGACTAATTATTTATAATTCTTCTACTGGAGTATATCATCCGGGTATCCTTGGTGCTGCAAGCTGGAGGCCCGCTTGCTTTAGCATTGTCCTTGTGATACTCCGTGGTGGGTGGGGAGCTCGAATCATGAACCATATGGCACAAACCATGGCTTATGACATACCCCCCCAAAAAAAACAAAACGTCCACTTGAAATTGATCCTGTTGATACCGACCACAGACCGTCTCTATCGATTGAGTATTGGCCACGTTTTCTTGTTATTGAGAGTCCCGACAAGACACCATTAAAGCTGAACCCTTTCGCAGTATCGAAGGGTATTCAAGGTATTGCTGGGGACGTTAAGAACATTAGACGCTTACGTTCGGGTGCGCTGTTAATTGAATGCGGAAAAAGACAGCAATCAACCAACTATATTAAATCTTTTGTGGGCATTCCGGTCACGGTCTCTCCGCATGAAACCTTGAACACAAGTAAAGGTATCGTGAGAGATCGGGATCGATTGTTTGATGATATGTCGGACCTTGATATAGGATCTGAAATGAAGGATCAAGGTGTACTCTACGTCAAGCGCTTTTCAACCCGGAGAAACAACGAAACCATCAAAACCAATACATATCTGTTTACCTTTTCCTCTCCAAATGCACCCAGATCAGTGAAGGCAGGCTACTGTAATATTCAGGTTGATACGTACATCCCCAACCCGCTCAGGTGTTTTAAATGCCAGAAATATGGACATGGTGTATCTACCTGCACATTGTCTGTTGTGTGTGCTCACTGTGGTGAGAAGACACACACAACAGGAGATTGTGACAGTGACTTTAAAAAATGCACCAACTGCTCAGGCGACCATTCTTCTTCTTCTAAACAGTGTCCAATCTGGAGAGAGCAAATGGAAATAAACAGAATAAAGTATACCCAAAACATCTCTTTTTCTGAAGCAAAAAAACTGGTGAAGAGATCTGACCTTACAGAAAGCTATGCTACAGTGGCAAAACCACCATCTGAGTCCAGATCTATAATAACAAAATCATCTACAGGCTGCCAAACTACCTTGACTTGGGTCAATTGCGATTGTCCACAGCTTTTATCCCCTACTATGTCATCACAGACTGAGGAATCACTTCCCGGTACTTTAAAGTCCTCTTCTGATAACAGATCATCATCTCAGTCAAACTCAAAGTCTCAGTCGACAGCTGATAGTCAGCAAACGGTAAAAAGTAAACCGAAGCCAAAGGCTGATGCTTCAAAACAACAAAGTGGCAGAGCTCCCAAAGGGTCACAGAACAAAATTCAGTTGTTCAATAAATATGGGTCTTTTGAAGACATGGACGTTTGAAACGTCCATTCTAGGGCACATAGCTTGTCGCCCTCCAAAAGAGTGCGGGGTAGATCCCCAATAAACCCCCCCAAAAGATAGTTTATTCCAATAATATTGTACAGTGGAACTGCAGAGGATTGAGGACTAATTTACATGAATTACAGCTATTAGTCCAGGATTTTACACCTTCGGCGATATGTCTCCAAGAGACATACTTAAAACAAACAGATACATTTGACCTTCGTCCTTTTAATGCATATCATACTTTTTCAACTCCGGGTGATAGAGCCACAGGCGGGTCATCCATTCTAGTCAGACAAAACGTTATTCAAAGCCCTGTTCCACTTAATACTAATATGCATGCCGTTGCTGTGAGAATTACTTTACATGTAGCGTTTACGCTATGCTCTCTTTATATTTCACCGTCTTTGACGTTTGCTAAAGCTGATCTTCAGGCTCTATATGACCAACTCCCGAAGCCCTGTATTATAATGGGAGATTTAAATGGGCACAACCCACTCTGGGGTAGTGTAAATACAAACACTAAAGGTAAATTGTTGGAGGACTTTTGTTCTGACAATGATTTATGTATACTGAACATCAATGAAAACGCACCACCCCTAAAATTGTGGATTTCTAAGAGCAGAAGTGAGCAATCTATGTAAATTTTACATATTGGTGTAGACCAATGTTTGATAGAGAAAAGAAGCAAAAAACATTCAAGCAAAACAGTGAAGATTTAATGCAGCTGACAATGAAATAAAGATGGGGTCAAAATGGAAAGTCAGTAGCGTGTATGACCCCCGTTAGCAGCAACACAAGCTGTGCAACGTCTCCTCATTGAACGGATAAGTCTCTGAATAAAGTCCTGAGGCACTGCATTCCACTCTTGCTGCAAGGCATTGTCGAGTTCCCCAAGGTTGTTGATCTGCGGACGACGTGCGAGGCGTTGGCCGATGTAATCCCACAAGTGTTCGATGGGTGACAAATCTGGTGACAATGCAGGCCAATGAAGTAGAGGAATGTTGTTGTTAGCGAGATACTGTATCGAAACACGTGCAGTGTGGGCTCGTGCATTGTCATGTTGAAATGTGTGCAGATCTTGATGCTGGTGAAAGAAGGGAACGACGTTGTTCTGAAGAATGTTGTCACGGTAGTAAACGGCATTCACTCTGCCACGACAAACAATCAGAGCGGTTCTGTGGTGATAACTTATCCTTCCCCACACCATAATGCTGCCTCCACCCCACCGATCGGTTTGCACAACACAATCTTGATGATAACGTTCACCCCGTCGATGCCATACCCGTAGACGCCCGTCAGCATTTCGCAAGTGAAAACGCGACTCGTCGGAGAACACCACACCATGCCAACGTCGTAACAACCACACACGATGCTGTTCAGCCCATTGTCGGCGTTCACGGCGATGCCTGTCAGTCAGGATGGGTCCAACGTAAGGGCGTCGACAACGTAACCCTGCCGCACGGAGACGGCGTCGGACGGTGGAACCGCTGATCAAACCACGTCGACCCTGGACAGCGTTGGCGGTTCTGGCAGCGGGCAAGGTTCGATCCCGAATATGGCGCCGTACAATGTCTCGATCTTGACGAGGGGTGGTAACACGTGCCTGACCTGGGCGTTGCCGGTCCCTGTTTGTTGGTATCTGTTAGCAAGCCTCAGAATGGTCGAATGATGACACCCAAATCGTCGTGCAATTTTTCTGCTTGAAGCGCCGACCTGCAACATACCCAAGGCCTGTTCTCGTTCCTCTGGTGACAATCTTGGCATGGCGAAAAAACTTTACTTACGAAAGTATTGCGAAAATGAGAACGGTTTTGTGCCGAAGGTCATTTATACCCCTGAACAGCATGCTTTCTGCATGCAATTTGTGCCCTTCGTGTGTGATGTGCATGAATTTTGTTGTTTTCATGTGATGTGTTCGATGATGTGTTCGAACGGTCCGTTTTTTACTGTAGAGCGTTATTTATGATCTAGTGTGTTATTATCAAAATTCCCACCATTAATTTTCCATTTCCAAAAGATTCTATTGCCTTCTTTCAAAATTTACAGGTGGTGCGTTTTCAATGATGTTCAGTATATTTATAATGATAGCTCAAGCACATATTTACACCCTGGTACAGGGACCTATTCTGCTCTTGACTTGTCATTGACAAATTCCGAACTATTAAATGAATTCGAATGGTCGGTCCACGATGACCTCTGTGGAAGTGACCATTTTCCTACTGTATTAAAAGCTGTAACTCCATCTGATGTTCCTCCATCATCAAGACGAAATTTTAGAAAGGCTAACTGGGCTTTATATGAAACACTGTGTGCTGAAAAACTTAAACCTGAACGTTTTATTGACGCTCCCGATGCTATTAAATGTTTTTCTAATGAACTGAATTCCATAGCTGATGTGTGTATACCACATTCCTCTGTAGTTCCACACATAAGAAAACCATGGTTCAACGATGAGTGCAAAAAAAAAGCAAGGAAAAAAGCAGAACGTTATTTCCGTCACCATCCTATGGTGCATAATTTAAATAAATTTAAAATTCTAAATGCTAAAGCGAGGCGTACTTTTAAACAGAACAAACGCCAATCTTGGCAAAATTATGTATCCAAAATAAATTCTCGGACACCCATGTCCAAGGTATGGAACATGGTCCAGAAAATTAAAGGTAAAGGTACTAAATCTACTGTCCATCATCTTAAACATGGAGATCAGTTACTTACTGAGAAATCTGATATCGCAAATAAACTGGGTGAAACCCTTGCTAAACACTCTTCCTGTTCTAACTATTTACCTAACTTCCAGCAGTATCAAAAGCAACAAGAAAAGAAAACTATTAATTTCAACTCAGATAATGGGGAAGATTATAATGAAACTTTTTCTATTCATGAACTCCATACTGCTCTTGATCAAGCTCATGACACTGCTACTGGAGCTGATAACATACATTATCAACTCCTGAAGCATTTACCAGAATCCTGCCTAGAAACTCTTCTAAATATTTTTGATGATATTTGGACATCGGGTAACTTTCCTCCTTCATGGCGTGACGCCATAGTAGTACCAATACCTAAACCTGGACGTGATCATACGGATCCATCCAATTATCGTCCGATTTCATTAACTAGCTGTGTTTGCAAGACCATGGAACGCATGATAAATAATCGACTTGTTTGGTACTTGGAAACAAATAACCTTATCACAGATATACAATGTGGTTTCCGTAAAAACAGAAGTACTGTCGATCATTTAGTGCGTTTAGAATCATTTGTGAAAAACGCGCTGATTAATAAACAACATGCTGTGTCTATCTTTTTTGATCTGGAGAAGGCATGTGACACAACCTGGAAATACGGCATTCTGAGAGACTTACATGATTTCGGGTTGCGAGGTCGTTTGCCTGAATTCATAGGCAAATTTTTAAATAACAGACAATTTCAAGTCCGCGTGGGTTCTACCCTGTCTGATCATTACAATCTGGATCAGGGTGTTCCACAAGGCAGTATTTTGTCTGTCACTCTTCTTATCTAAAGTTTTAAACGATTCAATTGATGGATCGTTATTTGTGGATGATTTTAATATTTCTTGTCGTGGTGAAAATATGCATACTATTGAACGGCAATTGCAGTTGTGTTTAAACAAGATTAATAAATGGTGTCTTGAAAACGGTTTTAAATTTTCTAAATCGAAAACTAACTGCATACATTTTTGTCGAAAATACAAACCACATAAAGACCCTGAACTATCTCTAGATGGGACGGCCATTAAAGTTGTGAAGGAAGCAAAGTTCTTGGGTCTTATCTTTGATTCACATTTAACGTTTTTACCACATATTAAGTCACTTAAAACTAAATGTCTGAAAGCACTTGACTTGTTGAAAGTGGTTTCAAATTCTAAATGGGGAGGGGATCAAGCTACCCTTCTCCATCTATATCGATCTCTCGTGCGTTCAAAACTTGACTATGGCTCCATTGTCTATGGTGGAGCCTGCAAAAGCAACTTAAAACCATTAGATTCAGTCCATCATCAAGGTCTAAGACTTTGTCTTGGCTCCTTTACAACATCACCTGTTGACAGCCTGTATGTCGAGGCCGATGAACCATCTCTTGAGCAGCGACGTATAAAATTAGCTTTACAGTATGTAACAAAACTATATTCAAATGAGTCAAACCCGGCATATAACTGTGTTTTCAATCCTCTGTATGAGGATTTATACAATAAAAAATCTTCTCTTGTTCCGCCTCTTGGATTAAGAATCAAACCACTTATTTCTGCTGTCAGCATTGAGCTGGAAAAAATAGCTCCTTCCCGTCTTCTTTCTTCTCCTCCTTGGCAGTTGGTTAGGCCACAAGTTGACCTTTCATTAACGACTTTTAAAAATCAGAAACGAATGAATTACAGTATAAACAAGAATATAATCAACTGAAACATAAATATAGCAGTTATAAATCCTTATTTACAGATGGGTCCAAGGACGGTGGTGTTGTGGCTTGTGCCACTGTCATTGGATCCAGAACAATATCTTCTCGATTACCAGATAACAGTTCTATTTTTACAGCAGAAGCTAACGCCATACTAACAGCTCTTAAATATATTCAAAGACACCCTAAACGTAAACAATATATAATCTATTCCGACTCTCGTTCTGCCTTCAGGCTATTAAAAATATATCTTGTAAACATCCACTTTTAATTGAAATTATTGAATTGTATAATAATCTTGCCACTGGCCAATACGACATCGTCTTTTGTTGGTTACCCAGCCACGTACGTATTTCCGGTAACGCAATGGCCGATCTTGCTGCCAAGGCAGCACTCAACAAATCTGTGACACCACTTCTTATTCCATACTCTGATTATAAAGCTAGCATTAGAACTTACATCCGTGATCTGATGCAGAAGAAGTGGGACACCCAAGTAGGTATAAATAAATTACATGAAATAAAACCGTATATTGGTTACACTTACTTGGGTTGTCAGTCCAGATTTGAAGACGTTATTTTAAGACGATGTCGTATTGGCCATACTAGATATACTCATGTGCACCTTTTAAAAGGTGAGGATCCTCCGTTTTGTATCCCTTGTGATGAGAGAACCACGGTCAAGCATATCCTGCTTGACTGTGTTGAATTCTCCATCACAAGGGATAAGTATTTTACAGTTAAAACAATGAAGGATCTTTTTACTAGCGTTAATTCATATTTAATTGTTGTTTTTTTAAAAGAGATTGATTTTTTGGTGGAATTTTGAATGTTATGTTGTGTAAATAGATGTATTTTAATTATTGGAAGTTTGGATTAGTAACTTGAATTGTTGGTGGCTGTACCCTCGAAGGGGGTTGAAGTATTGTAAAATTATTGTCCTCCTGAGAGGGTACGTAAGTCCAAAAGCATTCACAGTAAATTTGAACTTTCCACTGTTCTTAATCGTAGTATATGTGTATTTTTAGTTTTTGGCTAGATGTGACTAAATTGCTGACAGCTGAGGGGATGTTGTAAATCCAACTAGGGTCCATGCAGGCAGCAAAGGTACTGTAAGTCCCCATGGCCCCTAGTATGGTGATCTACCTTCAGTTGTTGGCAATCTGTAGCCTGATTTTATGTTGTATTGTCCGAATAGTGATATTAGTTTTAACATTACACACTAGTTTTAATCCCAATTGTGATATTCTAGTTGTTTTACTGTCCGTCGTTGACAGGTTTTTATAGTATCCATATATTTCATTTCAGTATTTAACGTTCTCGTCACGATATGGCTGAGATATTGCCGATGTGACGTTAAATATTAACTCACTCACTCACTCACTATTTAAAAGAAACAGATACATTTGACCTTCGACATATTAATTCATATCATTGTTGTTTCCCCTCCGGTTGATAGGGCCACTGGCGGATCATCCATTCTAGTCAGACAAAACGTTATTCAAACACCCGTTCCACTTATTACTAATATGATGATGGGAGATGTAAATGGAAACAACCCACTCTGGGCAAGTGTTACTACAAATGCTCAAGGTAAATTACTAGAGGACTTTTGTTCTGATAATAATTTATGTATTTATGATGATGGTTCCAACAGATATTTACACCCTGTGTTATGGTTAAGAATTTACCGTGACAAACTTGTAAGAAATCCCCTCTGAACCAGCAAAACAGAACAAAGACAAGTTTAAAATATTCAGATATTATTATTATGCAACGAGAGCAAGGTATACAAAGTCACAAGTCAATACAGCAATGCTGATTACAAATACAAGAGAGACAAAAGTCAATTGGTCACAAAATACACTATAGCAAACTCACCAAAGTCTTGGTGTGAGAGAGAACAGCTATGGCAGAATGTCAACACATTAATCGGTGCGACAGCAGAAAATGTTGATGGCGTTGATGGGATTTCAAGCGTTGGCAGTAACTCCAGCAAATATGAATGAGTGTGAGTATCGGCCTCAACACGGCAACCAGCCTTTTTATATATTTATACAGTCATTCCCGAAAGTTCGGGCACAGACGAACATCGTCAACACTGTAGAATGCCCTAGAATAAGTCTCCCGGAAGTAGACACATAGGAAACTAGGAGCAGCTAAATTTTAAAAAGGCTAACTGGGTTTTATATTGAGCACTATGTGCTTGTTACGGTGCTGATCTAAACAACCTTAACTAGAGGAAGGTCCGTAAATAACCTTAACCACGGGTTCAGATATATATATTAGGTAACTTGGTTCCAACTTGTGGCAAAGGACAACCTCAAGAATAAAAGTTTGATCTCAAGTTTATTATTATAACAACAACAGAGCTACATATGAGGTAACAATGAACATGAGAAATAGAATTTAAATATAATCTCCGTATTCACACAATGGACATATAACAAGCCACTAACATGGTATCACACCTGAGGCATAAACTTGCCCAAGCCCTTACAAAATACACTGAGACTTATTTGAGTGCTTATATACCATGCACAAGCGTACAGAGTTTAAGAAGATATACATTGCTTTCAAGAATATTTACTCGAAACCAAGGTATTGATTTGATAGGAGTTAATTAAAGAATAAGCGAGATAACTTATAGTTTAGACCAATTATATCCAAATATGAAAATTTGACAAGTCAAGGATATCAAAAGATAGTCGATTAGGGATACATAAACACAGTTAAAAGACTCTTGGTCTACCGTGAATTATTCCGAACTTGAATACACTTTAGAGCGTGTTCCAATAAATGTCACTACACTACACAGCTATTACACTATTATTACAGCTATTACACAGCATTATGTATGAAGGCGAGATTTTGCTGAGTACCGCTAACAAGCGTTCAACGTATTTTATATGAGAGGCGCTGACGTCAAAGTAGACAACGTCATTCGACGTTAGCTTATTTTTCAGCCGAGGCCGAAGTGTGCTTTGTCCAACCCGATAAAATTACTATTATGAAACAATAACAAGCCATAGTAAGTATTTCTTAACATCATTACAGGGTTCACGACTTGAGGAATCCTATCGTGTAAGGAAAGTCAACAGTAATGCATTAAACAATAAACTGGACAACTTAATGCGTGACTGACCTATACGAAAATGATGAAGCCACCAGTTCAGAAAATAACTGTGTTGCAATTAATGGATGTTAAAACACACCTGAAAGGTAAGCCACAAACACAGGCTACCAATAGCTATCAATTTGGTGAGTCTTACATAGGGAATAAGTGACCGAATAAGTCCGTAAATAGAACTTTGTCGAAAACAGGTCGGCATCGACCAAAGGGAGAGAACTCTTACGGTCAATTTCGTAACAGTGCGGCAGAACATTATTTCCGACGTCATCCTACGGTGCATGATTTAAATAAATTTAAATTTTTAAATGCTAAAGCGTGGCATACTTTTAAACCGTACAAACGCGAATCTTGGCAAAATTATGTATCCGAAATAAATTCTTGGACACACATGTCCAAGGTATGGGACATGGTCCAGAAAATTGAAGGTAAAGGTACTAAATTTAGTGTCCATCATCTTAAACTTACAGATAAATTAGATATTGCGAATAAACTGAACGCTCTTCCTCTTATAATTATATACCTAAATTCCAGCAGTATCAAAGACAAGAAAAAAGAACTATTAATTTCAATTCAGATAATGGGGAAGATTATAATCATTCATGAGCTGCATGCTGCTCTTGATCAAGCTCATGACACTGCTACAGGAGATGATAACATACATTATCAACTCCTGAAGTAGTATAATTAATGGTGGTTTTGGACAAAATGAAGCAACCCGTCTCCCATTCACACAAGCTCACAGTGGGGCTATTACTTTTACTACGTGAATGTCTAAATGGAGAACTGGGTCACAGCAGTGGGTCGTCTTGACTCCACCGTGTGCCCAGCCATTTATGTGAAATATCATTCAGAGTAACTATATCAATTATGGGATCATTGCCATATTCATGGGGGCTGTTAGTTTTCATGATAAATGCCTGTTGGGCTTGTTGCATCGCTAGTCTTATGTACTGTTTTTTCTCGTCCTCGTTTATAGAATATGTTTTATGAACCTTTGTTGTATTTTTCTAGTTTGCTTATGATTGTTGTCATTGAGTGCGGTGGAAACATGATCTTCTATCGTGTTTAATTTTGATACAGCAAGTAGTATAATTTCATATCGTTTCTTTGCTTTACGATTCAATTTGCGGGATACAAATTTAAACACCGACCCAACTGTTCCCACCACTACGGCTGCTCATTCAAGTCCTAACACCACCAGAGCGACTATGAGTGCTGTCAACAATCCAACTCCTACTGCTCCTAATCCCATGCTAGCTGCCATTAGGGTGGTGTCAGCGCCATCTATGTAGTTTAGGGCTCTATTGTATTTGTTATGTAGTGATGCCCGAGTATCGTGCTCTTGTTCTAGCTGACCTTTTATTTCGCATATCTGTTCCATTCGAAATCTGTCTGCACTTCCTTTAATATTTCCTTCTTCGTCTACGGCCGGATACAGCCCCATTCTGTTTGTCTATAATATAGTTCATAAATTTTCACAATGTCAATATGTGGGCTGCTCTACTCGAGACTGTTGTGATGGTTACACTGCGTCTCTGTGATGGGCCGTGAGTAGGATTCCATTGTTTACGACTTTGTTTAGGTAGTGGTCTTTATTTTCCATGAAAACGAATGGAGAAATGAGTGTTATGTTGAGAAGCCAGTTGATTTGAGGTGGTAATATCATCCACCTGTTGTCGTCAGTGAGTATTAGATA
Organism: Haliotis asinina; assembly: GCF_037392515.1. Lineage (NCBI taxonomy): Eukaryota > Metazoa > Mollusca > Gastropoda > Lepetellida > Haliotidae > Haliotis > Haliotis asinina. The sequence continues at coordinate 6,120,574 of NC_090280.1, forward strand.
GTACGATTTGTTTTGATCAACGTTTGTTGGTCTATCAAAGTCTTCTAAATCAAGCAATTTACCATCGAACGATGGGTGTATTCTCCATTCATCATCATCGTTGCGAACTATATCATATCGTATCATATCGTGAAAATGTTTGCTTACTGTCGAGAAAATGACATGTAGATGTTGCAATAAGTTTTCCGACCCACGGAATGCCGCAGCCGATCGAATCCAGCCCTGCGCTGGTGCTGTCAACGTGTCTGGAATTAATAAACTAATTTAAAAGGTGAGTTTTCGCCGTATTTGGTGATCCATGATTTTGGCGTGAAATTGCCAAGGTAGTTGTTTTCGATGATTCGTGGCGTATAACTTTTGAAATAATGATCCGATTGTGACCATTTATGGCTCGTTTTGTAGGGAAATCATCTGGCGTTCGATCCGTTGGCCTCGACGTTGCCTTAAAAATATGTTACCCGGTGACATGTAACTTTGATCGAACAGGGGGTGGTTTCTTCGTTACATCCTGAATTTGAGGAATGACACTGACCTACCTGAGCTGAGTCCTCACTCTCACTCACTGGGGTCAATACTGCTAGTTCTTCCCCCTTCCTCTTTTCTTCTCGAAACCTCTGTTGTATTGGGGGTCCCCTGCCAAAAAATATCCAGGTGGGAAACCACGACCAAGGCCTCTGACTCTGCGGCCAAACTGGTTGCTATAAGGCACATACCGGGCAGCCTGGCGATATCCACGACCTCTGCTGATTGATTTTCCAAGATGACTGGCCATATTCATGCCTTTCAGACTTTTAGCAATATCATTACCAAACAGATAGTCACATGAAGTGGGTGCACTTGGAGAACATAAGGGTCGATACTGAGAACTCAGATGCGGTCGTATGAGTTCTTTCCACCTATGAACGGTTTCCCTGTTAGAATAGGAGGTCATAGTCAATGCATCTGATAACTTGTGCACCATATCAGGAGTAGACAGGAGGAGGGATATCCTTCTTGTATTTCATCAGCACTTCTAGTGAAGCAACAAGACATGTGGCAGCCTTTACCACGCCATTTTGAACTTTTTGCATTCTACAGTCTATAGATCTCATAGGCGGCATAGCCACTTCCTGCTCATGCGCAGGGTGTGTGTTAAGCAACTGGTTTGCAATTCCAACAGAACCGATTTCGGTTCGTACACTCATTGAACTTTCATGGGGTTTGCTCTGACTCGGTTCAATATAATCATTTTCTTCATCCTCATCAAGTTGACCATATGTTTGGTCATCTGCATCGTCATAATAGAACGAATCTATTTGTTCCTGAAAATCACCTAATCTAGTGTCCATAGTTTGGCGCATGTTTTTCACTTCGGCCACAAGTTCGGACATCAGATTGCGAGAGGGTTTACTTTCAACTGCTTGGCCACTGGGGCCCGGAATAGCATTATTGCTAACTGGCGGTTTTTTCTCGCGAATGCATTTGTTACCATTACAGTCAGTTTTGTTTTTGGACTTTGACTTGCTGCGTTGACCTGCGTGATCACTGTCTGCCGACAGACTTGTTATTAAACAAGCCTCCGCCATTATCGCGCCGCCGTCACAGGAGGTTTTAATATTGCACAAACTCAAGTTCTGCCGTTACAGATAATAATGGTTGTTTTAACACTAATTATAGTGATGTTTTGGGAAGCTGGGTTATAATTATACAACCATAAGCTGCTAATCAGTTAACATAATCTCGCGGGAAAACGTATTTTCTCCAGCTGAGATTTCCACGTCCGACCTCTACGAGAGCACAGCTTTGCACTGATTCGAGCATGCGCAGTTGCAATCTCATGTAAGCGTGACTGTCACGTGATTAGCTGATAGAACCTCTCCTATCAATAGTCTCTACGTCGAAGCTGATGAGCCTTCTCTCAACAAACGCCATATAAAACTATCATTACAATAAGTCTTTGAAGGGCATTTAGAAGTGAAATGCATAAGAATGAAGATTTTATGGATATCAACTTCTTTATATGAGAACACAACGTTTCGGAGTTAATGCTTACCCCTTCATCAGGTGATTGAGAATGGGGTACAGAGCTATATTTATATGTACAGGTAAAACAATAACAAAGTAACAAGTGGAATGACTTAACGAAAGCTGGAAGCCAGTATAAACAAGCGCTGATTGGAAACCGACAGTTATGATAACAATGATAGAAGCCAATGGTAATACATTACAGATGATGGGATATGTTTACATAACACAGGTAGGGGGTAAGGACGATGTACATGATTGGGGATAAGGATGGAAGCCAATGGTGGATGATGTCCTTACAATACATTACAAAATTAGCTTCTAATGAGTCTAATACTGCATTTAATTGTGTACTTAATCCTCTTTATGAAGATTTCTATAACAAAAAGTCTTCTCTTACTGCTTCTAGCATTGAACTGGAAAACATAGCTCCTTCCCGACTTCTTTCTTCTCCTCCTTGGCAATTGTTTAGGCCCCAAGTGAACAACATTTAAAAAGAAACCCCAGAAACTAATGAATTACAAGCAAGAATATAATTAATTAAACATAAATATAGCCATTATAAATCCTTATCTACAGATGGATCCAAGGGTGGTCGCGCAGTGGCTTGTGCCACTGTCATTGGATCCAGAGCTATATCTTCTAGATTACCAGACAACAGTTCTATTTTTACAGCTGAAGCTAACGCCATACTAACAGCTCTTAAATATATTCAAAGACACCCTAAACATCAACAGTATATAAGCTATTCCGACTCTCGTTCTTGCCTCCAGACTGTTTGAATTATTTCTTGTAAACATCCACTTTTAATTGAAATTATTGAATTGTATAATAATCTTGCTACTGGCCAATTGTCTTCTGTTGGTTACCTAGCCACGTAGGCATTTCCGGTAATGCAACGGCCGATCTTGCTGCTAAGGCAGCTCTCAACAAATCTGTGACACCACTTCTTATTCCATACACTGATTACAAAGCTAGCATTAGACCTTACATCCGTGAAGAGGTTATTTTACGATGATGGCCATACTAGATATACTCGTGCATACCTTTAAAAGGTGAGGATTCTCCATTTTGTATCCCTTGTGATGAGAGAGTCACGGCCAAACGTATCCTGCTGGAATGTGTTGATTTCTCCATCACAAGGGATAAATATTTCAGTGTCAAACCTATCAAGGATCTTTTAACAGCTTTAGTTTTCATTTAATAATTTTTTTTAAAAGAAATAAATTTCATTGTTGAATTTATTTTGAGAAATATTGTTTCTGTACATAGATCTATTTTAATGATTGGTAATATAGATTAGTAACTACAATTTTGTTAGTGGCTGTACCCTCCAAGGGGGTTGACGTATTGTAAAATTATTGTCCTCCTGAGCGGGTACGAAAGTCTTTTGAAAACATTTGAGGTCAAATTTAATCTTCCATTTGATGTAAATTTAAGTCTACCAGGTTTTTAATCGTAGTATTCATGTCATTTTAATTTTGGCTAGCAGTTTATACATTGTCCAGCAGCTGAAGGGATGGTGCAAACAGAGGTAGGGTCCATGCAGGTAGCAAAGGTACTGTAAGTCCCCATAGTCCCTAGTATAGTGATCTACCTTCGGTTGTTGGAGATCTATAGCCTGTTTTTATATTGTTTTGTCCAGATAGTGATATTAATTTTAACTTTCCACGCTAGTCTTAATGACAGTTGTGATATTCTATATATAGCTAGTTCTTTCACTGTCCTTCGTTGACAGGTTTTATACTCAGATTACAAAGTTGGCATTAGAACGTATATCCGTGATCTGATGCAGAAAAAGTGGGACACTCAGGTAGGTATCAATAAATCACATGCTATAAAACCCTATATCGGTTATACTTACTTGGGTTGGCACTCCAGATTTGAAGAGGTCATTGTACGACGTTGTCGCATTGGCCATACTAGATATACTCATGAATATTCATTGAAAGGTGAGGATCCTCCAATTTGTATCTGTTGTGACGAAACGATCACGGTCAAGCATGTTGTGCTGACTGTGTTGAATATTTTATCACAAGGAATAGATATTTCAAGATTTTCTTAATTATACAAGTAGATTTGTTAAATGATTTGTAAATCGAGACATATTTTATTATTTGTAGTACAGATTATTAACTGAGACCGTTTGTGGCTGTACCCTAGGCCTCAAATGGGTTTGAAGTATTGGAAAGTTATTGTCCCCCTGAGAGGGTACGTAAATCCCAGAACGTTCAAGTTAACTTAAACTTACCAGGGTTTTTAAACGTAGTATTCTTCATGTTTTAATCTTCGCTAAAATTTCTTACAATCGCTAGCGGCTGAAGGGATGGTTTAAATCAAGTTAAGTTCCATGCAGGTAGCAAAGGTACTGTAAGTCCCCATGGTCCTAGTCTGGTGATCAAGACACCTATTTCAAATCAAGGACACTGTATGATCTTTTTAACAATACTAGTTCTCAGGATTTTATAGGATTTTTTAAAGAATTAGATCTGTTAACTGATTTGTTAAGAGATAAATATTTTGTAATTGGAAGTTTGAATTGGTAACTCAATTTGTTGGTGGCTGTATCCTCAATGGGGGTTAAAGTACTGAAAAAGTATTTTCCTCCTAAGAGGGTACGTAAGTCCTTAAAAATTTCATGTAAATCCAGGTTTTTAATCGTAGTAGTTTTGTCATTTTAATGCATGATTAATTCTCCGCATAAAAGCCAATGTCTGAAGGGATGATGTAATGTAACCTTGGACCCATCAAAGGTAATGTAATTCCCCATGGTCCCTAGTGTGGTGATCTATCTTCAGTTGTTAGCAATCTATAGCCCATTTTTATATTGTATTGTCCACTATGGTTGAACTGTTATAGATCTAATTACTAGTTTTACATTCTCTGTGATATTACTGTCCTTCGATGACAGATTTTCATAACGTGCCCTTAATTAATATGTAGTTTTGTAATTAATCACTCTCGTCACGATATGGCTGGAGTATTGCCGATGTGACGATAAATCTTAACTCACTCACTCACTCGTGATCAACCTTCAGTTGTTGGCGATCTATAGTCCGTTTTATATTGTATTGTCCAAGCTTTAGCTTTCCACGCTATTTTTAAGTTTAATTGTGATATGCCAGTTGCTTACTGTCCTTTGTCGGCAGGATTTCATAATAGACATTCATTTCATTCCAGTGATAAATGTTCTCGTCACGATGTGGCTGAAATATTGACGATGTGACGTTAAATATTAACTCACTCACTCTGTAAATCACCTTAAGTATGACAAAGTCGAAATACACTCTATTCTCCAATCGACTGAGTGAATCAGTCAACATTCAGTTAGCTTGTTTATCCTGAATGATACACAAACGTTGAATGCAGCTTTAGGCAATAAACAGGTAGTTGTTATCACGCAAATGGTATGCTTCGTTATGTATCCCCATACTATTTACATCGTAAGTGAGATCTGCTTCAGCCTGAAGAATGGCTTTTGAAGTTAACTTAAGTCCTACTGAAATAAACTGCTACCTAACAAAATAATTTCAGATTAAAGTATATCATGTTATATTTTTTGTAATCCTAATTCGGCACCCGTGGCGAGCCACCTCCTTGTGGTGGGTGCTGGGTAACGCCAAGTGATCGCCGACACCCCCGTAGTGGACCCGGGGGGATATTTGGTCCACCAACCCGTTTGCCGTGGGTTGCTGCCCTGTGTCGGTGGAGGACGGGAGTCTGGGGGTTGAGGGCACTGGGGACCTCTGACTGCGTTCCCTTTGCTCAACACACCCCTTCGACCCTTACTTCACGTAGACGGGAGATTGAATGGGCCCGGTTCAACCAATCGGCTGGTCATGCCAAGCCATGTGCATAGATTATAAATATATCATTGCACAAATATGATTTGAAATTGAAATTTTGGTCTTGGATTTACTGGCTTCTGAAACATGTTTGATTTTGAATTATGTTGTTTTGTAATTTGTCTAGAGTCGTATGCCCAGAAGGCGGTGGCTCATGGGCCAGTCTGCTAGAGTAATTACTTTATGATTATTCTACTTGAGTATATCATCCGAGTATCCTTGGTGTTGCAAGCTGGAGGCCCGCTTGCTTTAGCATTGTCCTTTATGACAACAGAAGATTGTGACAGTGATTTTAAAAAATGCACCAACTGCTCAGGCGACCATTCATCTTCATCGAAACAGTGTCCAATCTGGAGAGAGCAAATGGAAATAAACAGAATAAAGTATACCCAAAATATCTCTTTTTCTGAAGCAAAACAACTGGTGAAGAGATCTGACCTTACAGAAAGTTATGCTACAGTAGCAAACGCATCATCTGTGCGCAGCTCTAAAATAACAAAATCAACTACAAGCTGCCAAACTACCTTGACTTGGGTCAACAGCGACTCTCCACAACTTCTATACCCAGCTATGTCATCCCAGACTGAGGAATCACTTCCTGGAACTTCAAAGTCTTCTTCTGATCATAAATCATCTTCGCAGTCACGCACTGAATCTCAATCTACAGCTGATAGACAGCAAACTGCTAAAGGTAAATCTAAGCCTAAGCCTGATGCTTCAAAACAACAAAGTGACAGAGCTCCTAAAGGGTCCCAAAATAAAATTCAATTGCTCAATAAATATGGGTCTCTTGAAGACATGGACGTTTCTGAAAACGTCCATTGTAGGGCACATAGCTTGTCGCCCTCCAAAAGAGTGCGGGGTAGATCCCCAATAAATCCTCCCAAAAGATAGTTTATTCCAATAATATTGTACAGTGGAACTGCAGAGGATTGAGGACTAATTTACATGAATTACAGCTATTAGTCCAAGATTTTACATCTTCAGCGTTATGTATACAAGAGACATATTTAAAACAAGCAGATACATTTGACCTTCGTCATTTTAATGCATATCATTATTTTTCACCTCCGGGTGATAGAGCCACTTCCGGGTCATACATTCTAGTCAGACAAAACGTTATTCAAAGCCCTGTTCCACTTAATACTAATATGCAGGCTGTTGCTGTGAGAATTACTTTACATGTAGCGTTTACGCTATGCTCTCTTTATATTTCACCATCTTCGACTTTGAGAAAACCGATCTTCAAGCTCTATATGATCAGCTCCCGAAGCCCTGTATTATAATGGGAGATTTAAATGGGCACAACCCACTCTGGGGTAGTGTAAATACAAACACTAGAGGTAAATTGTTGGAGGACTTTTGTTCTGACAATGACTTATGTATTTATAATGATGGTTCCAACACATATTTACACCCTGGCACAGGGACTTATTCTGCTCTCGACTTGTCATTGACAAATTCCGAACTATTAAATGAATTCGAATGGTCAGTCCACGATGACCTCTGTGGAAGTGACCATTTTCCTACTGTCTTAAAAGCTGTAACTCCATCTGATGTTCCTCCATCATCAAGGCGGAATTTTGAAAAGGCTAACTGGGCTTTATATGAAACACTGTGTGCTGAAAAACATAAACCCGAACGTTTTATTGACGTTCCTGGTGCTATTAACTCTTTTTTTCTGATGAATTGAATTCCATAGCTGATGCGTGTATACCAAATTCCTCTGTAGTTCCACACATAAGAAAACCATGGTTCAACGATGAGTGCAAACAAGCTAGGAAGGCAAGGACGAAAGCTGAACATTATTTCCGTCGCCATCCTATGGTACATAATTTAAATAAATTTAAAATTTTAAATGCTAAAGCACGGCGTACTTTTAAACAAAACAAACGCCAATCTTGGCAAAATTATGTGTCCAAAATAAATTCTCAGACACCCATGTCCAAAGTATGGAACATGGTCCAGAAAATTAAAGGTAAAGGTACTAAATCTACTGTCCATCATCTTAAACATGGAGATCAATTGCTTACTGAGAAATCAGATATTGCTAATAAACTAGGTGAAACCCTTGCTAAACACTCTTCCTCTTCAAATTCTATACCAAAATTCCAGCAATATCAAAAACAAGAAGAAAAGAAAACTATTAATTTCAATTCTGATAATGGGGAAGATTATAATGAAACGTTTTCTATTCATGAACTCCATACTGCTCTTGATCAAGCTCATGACACTGCTACTGGAGCTGATAACATACATTATCAACTCCTGAAGCACTTACCGGAATCCTGCCTAGAAACTCTTCTCAATATTTCTGATGATATTTGGACATCGGGTAACTTTCCTCCCTCATGGCGTGACGCCATAGTAGTACCAATACCTAAACCTGGACGTGATCATACGGATCCGCCCAATTATCGACCTATTTCACTAACTAGCTGTGTTTGCAAGACCATGGAACGCATGATAAATAATCGACTTGTTGGTACTTGGAAACAAATAATCTTATCACAGATATACAGTGTGGTTTCCGTAAAAACAGAAGTACTGTCACTTAGTGCGACTGGAATCATTTGTTAAAAACGCACTAATTAATAAACAACATGATGTGTCTATCTTTTTTGATCTTGAAAAAGCATATGACACAACCTGGAAACATGGTATTTTGAGGGATTTACATGACTTTGGTTTGCGAGGTCGTTTACCTCAATTTATTGCCAACCTTTTAAATGACAGACAATTCCAGGTCCGTGTGGGTTCTACCCTGTCTGATCATTACAATCAGGATCAGGGTGTTCCACAAGGCAGTATTCTATCTGTCACTCTTTTTAGCATCAAGATCAACAGTTTATCAAAAGTTTTAAACGATTCACGATTCACGATGGATCGCTTTTCGTGGATGATTTTAATATTTCTTGCCGAGGTAAAAATATGCATACTATTGAACGGCAACTGCAGTTGTGTTTAAACAAAATAAATAAATGGTATCTTGAAAACGGCTTCAAATTTTCGAAGTCCAAAACTAACTGTATACATATTTGCAGAACATATAAGCCACATAAGGACCCAGAACTATCTCTAAATGGCACTCCCATCAAAGTTGTAAAGGAGGCCAAGTTCTTGGGATTAATTTTTGACTCACATTTAACGTTTCTACCACATATCAAATCCCTCAAAACTAAATGCCTGAAGGCACTTGACTTGTTGAAAGTCGTTTCAAATTCTAAATGGGGAGGGGACCAAGCTACCCTCCTGCAACTTTATCGATCACTGATCCGGTCAAAACTTGACTATGGCTCCATTGTATATGGTGGAGCCTGTAAAAGCAACCTGAAACGTTTAGATTCTGTTCACCATCAAGGTCTTAGACTTTGTCTTGGCTCCTTTCGAACTTCACCTGTTGACAGCCGGTACGTTGAGGCCGATGAGCCATCTCTTGAGCAGCGACGTATCAAATTAGCTTTACAGTATGTAACAAAATTATATTCCAGTGAGTCAAACCCTGCATATAACTGTGTTTTCAGTCCTCTGTGTTAGGACTTATACAATATGAAATCTTCGCTTGTACCGTCTCTTGGTTTAAGAATTAAACCATTTCTTGCTGCTGCCGGCATTGAGCTGGAAAATATAGCTCCTTCCCGTCTTCTTTCTTCCTCTCCTTGGCAGTTGGTTAGGCCCCAAGTGGACCTAAAACTGACCACATTTAAAAAATCACAAACTAATGAATTACAGTATAAACAAGAATATAATGAATTGAAACATAAATATAGCAGTTATAAATCCTTATTTACAGATGGGTCCAAGGATGGTGGCGCAATAGCTTGTGCCACTGTCATTGGATCCAGAACAATATCTTCTAGATTACCAGACAACAGTTCTATTTTTACCGCTGAGGCTAACGCCATATTAACAGCTCTTAAATATATTCAAAGACGCCATAAACATAAACAATATATAATATATTCCGACTCTCTTTCTTGCCTTCAGGCTATTAAAAATCTTTCTTGTAAACATCCACTTTTAATTGAAATTATTGAATTATATAATGATGTAGCTACTCGCCAGTCTTCTGTTGGTTACCCAGCCACGTTGGCATTTCCGGTAACGCAATGGCCGATCTAAGGCAGCACTCAACAAATCTGTGACACCACTTCTTATTCCATACACAGCACTCTGTGACTCAACTTCGTATTCCTTATTCTGACTACAAAGCTAGCATTAGAGCTTACACTCGTGATCTGATGCAGAAGAAGTGGGACACCCAAGTAGGTATATATAAACTACATGAAATAAAACCCTACATTGGTTATACATACTTGGGTTGTCAGTCCCGATTTGAGGAAGTCATTTTGCGACGATGTCGTATTCTCCATACAAGATACACTCATGCATACCTTTTAAAAGGTAAGGATCCTCCGTTTTGTGTCCCTTGTGATGAGAGAGTCACGGTCAAGCATATCTTGCTTGACTGTGTTGAATTCTCCATCATAAGGGATAAGTATTTTTCTGTAAAAACTGTTAAGGATCTTTTTAACACAGTCAGCGCTCATTTAATTATTGGTTTTGTAAAGGAAGTTGACTTATTGGTTGAATTTTGAGTAATATGTTCTGTATATAAATGTATTTTAATGATTGGTAGTTTAGGTTAGGAACTAGAATTGTTAGTGACTGTACCCTCAAAGGGGGTTGAAGTATTGTAAAATTATTGTCCTCCTGAGAGGGTACGTAAGTCCACAAACATTCCATGTAAATTTAAATCTACCAGGTTTTTAATCGTAGTATTCTTGTTGTTTTAATTTTGGCTAGCATATTGTACACTCGCCAGCAGCTGAAGGGATGATGTAAATCTAACTAGGGTCCATGCAGGTAGCAAAGGTACTGTAAGTCCCCATGGTCCCTAGTTTGGTGATCTACCTTCAGTTGTTGGCGATGTATAGTCTGGTTTTATAGTGTATTGTCCTAATGGTGAGACCCGTGAAGGTCCCGGGGTAGAATAGGCCTTCAGCAACCCATGCTTGCCATAAAAGGCGACTCAGCTTGTCGTAAGAGGCGACTAACGGGATCGGGTGGTCAGACTCGCTGACTTGGTTGACACATGTCATCGGTTCCCAATTGCGCAGATCGATGCTCATGTTGTTGATCACTGGATTGTCTGGTCCAGACTCGATTATTTACAGACCGCCGCCATATAGCTGTAATATTGCTGAGTGCGGCGTAAAACTAAACTCACTCACTCCCCCTAATGGTGATGTTGTTTTTAACTTTCCATGCTAGTTTAAATTCCATTTGTGATATTCTAGTTGTTTTACTGTCCTTCGTTGACAGGTTTTTTTAGTAGACATATAATTAATTTTGATATTAGATGTTCTCGTCACGATATGGCTGAGATATTGCCGATGTGACGTTAGATTTTAACTCACTCACTCACTGTAATCCTAATTCAGTTACTAAGAGACACTGATTTTTTTTTACATATTATATATAAATGTACTGGTACCAGTTTGACAAGTCTCGGAGTGGGCCTTGTTAATCAATGAATCTTAACTGGCTTACTTAACTTGGCTTACTCATCAATGAACAATGGAGTAGGTGCGGTCTTGGGAAGTAGAAAGAACGATCAGTTAGAAATCTCATATTTTCAACACTGAAAATGCCTCGTTTTTCCCAAGTTGTAATTTTCTTGGAAACCTCTTGTCTTTCCCAAACATCATCAAGCTTGTAAATGTGGACTATTAATCCAGTGCGTGTGTCATATTTCAGGTTCACATTATGAAAAACATAGACAGGTCATGGTCAACACAACTCTCATTGAGGCCTGCGTACTTGGAGACCTTCGTCGAGTTGAATACATTTTGTCTAAAGATACTGCAAACATCAATATAGGCGATGAGAATGGTGTAACGCCAGCGATGATAGCGGCACAGATAGGGCGGAGGGACATACTTGAATTGCTTGTGAAGAGAGGTGCCGATTTGTCTCTAACAAATGATGAGGAAAGAAATGTCTTACACGTGGCCTGTATGGAGGGAAACATGGAGGTAGCGAAGTACATCCACTCACAGAATATCATTGGTATTGAAAGTACGGATGGCTTCGAAACCACGCCGCTGATGTTTGCAGCCGTGTCTGGAAAGATAGAAGTCTTTTCTTTCCTTATAAGAATAGGAGCTGATGTATCAAGAGAGAATGCGAATGGTGAAAATATCCTCCATTTATCCTGTCGATCAGAAATTGTAGAGATAGTGAACTTTATCCTTACACAAAACATTCTGAACGTAAACTGTACAGGGACATATGGCACGACGCCACTGATGGCAGCATGTTACGGGAATGGAACTGTGTTTGACCTTTTGATAAAGAGAGGTGCTGATACCTTAGCAAAGGATGAAGACAATAGAAATATTCTCCATCATGCAAGTCGAGGTGGAAATGAGGCTATAGTGAATTATATCTTGACACAAACAGTTTTGGACATTAATAGCAAAACTATACTTAAGATGACACCAGTGTTGTTTGCAGCATTTGAAGGGAAAATAGACGTGCTTGATCTACTAATAGAGAGAGGTGCTTATACCACAGCAGTCGATTATAATAATGGGAATATTCTCCATCTTTCCTGTTCTGGAGGATATGTGGAGAGTGTGAAACATGTCCTCAAACTAAACATTGTGGACATAAACAGTAAAGAGGGCGACGGGAGGACAGCAGTGTTGGTGGCTGCGTTTAAAGGGAACAGAGAAGTATTTGATATTCTTGTTAAAGAAGGAGCTGATCTGTCAGCAGTTGATGATTGTGGTGACAACATCCTTCACTTAGCTTGTCTAGGAGAAAATGTGGAGATAGTGCAGCGTGTCCTCGCACTAAAAGTTGTGGACATAAACAGCAGAGGGGCTGATGGGATGACACCACTGTTGACTGCAGTGGCCTGTAATGCGCGAGATGTGATTGACTTACTGATAGACATTGGAGCCGATCCTTCAGTAGTTAATATTTATGGCAAGAACATCCTTCATTTGGCCTGTCAAGTAGGAAATGAGGACATTGTGAAATATGTGATGTCAAATGGCATTGTAGATATAACCACCAAGACTAAGAAGGGAGTGAATGCAGCTATGATAGCGATGGAATGCGGTTATTCATCAATATCAAAACTACTGTCACAAGGCTCTCAAGTGGAGTAGTATCTATTATATCTGTCCCCTATACTGGCAAGACCTCACACCAGATCAGTAGACTAATCAAGCAGCAAGTGGATACAGACACCACATTTTCGACACCCCGTTCTCTGAACAGCCTACTGCAGGCCTACGGTCGCAATCACAATGGAAATCTAAATCCAAAGGGTGTGGTTTACAAAATTGACAGCAACGGTTGACAATCATATATCAGTGAAACATCAAGCCCAATCAACACCAGAGTCAAAGAGCACCAGGCGTCGTACAGAACAATCATCGAATCAATTACAGAGTACTTAATACTGGCAGCCAAACAATTTGTTTTCTACTTTTCACCAAACGAAAATGAACCGAAGCCATCCACATCAAATGACACCGCCCCAAGATCAACAAAGATTAAGGTTACTTCATCATGCGACGAACTCATCAACCAACCCTAACTGGTCTTAGCTACATGTATTAACATGTCTGTCATCACATGGTATATATATATATATATATATATATATATATATATATATATATATATATATATATATATATATATATATATATATATATATATATATATATATAACAAAAGTAACATACATACATACACAATATACAATATATATATATAATTTAATTCTGGACTCACATGAGAAGTATCATGACACAAATTTCAGCTTGTGGTGACTTGACTCTGCTAACTGACAGCAATTTTGAAAAATCTCGCCCAAGTGATGGCCGTGGTGTATCATTTATTCTTTCATTCATTCACATATGTACTTCTTTCTTTTATTATTTCTTTCATTCATTCACATATACTTCTTGCTCTTCATTCATTCATTCATTCATTCATTCGACTAATACAGTAAACTGGCTGAAGTACAGTTAAACGCAGCCTAAGTTGCGATGGAGACGAATCAGGTCACTGTGTGCATTGTAGCATGAGGAGGCGCATACTAATTAGTACAAATGGTAAAGAAAACAAGCGAGTGACCTACCCCTGTTGTAGATTATTTCTGGTCTGACAAATAGGAGAATACCCCATAAAGCCTCGGACGAAGAAAAGCCGGGACGGGCAAACGGGAATTACTAAAATTGGAGACCACACTATTAAAACGAAACATGCTAAACTGGGTAGGTGCACTTAAAACTACTAGGTAGGTACATTTGGCGAATGTCAGCGGAATTGGCAAGACATATTTCAATACAGTTTAAAGATCTCACAACACCGTTTATTAATGTGTCCCAGCATAGTCACTGGAGTTTGGTTACTCTTGATTAGGGCTTTCACAAATAACTTCAACTTCATAGATATAGGTTGAATTTTGTTATATTTATAGAATACCTAAATTCAAAAGAATCTCAAGGCTTAGTATTCTAAGTGTACTGTATATGTTGCTGGAAGTAAAGGGGTTCAACAACCCATGCTTGCCATAAAAGGCGACTATGCGTGTCATAAGAGGCGACTAACGGGATCGGGTGGTCAGACTCGCTGACTTGGTTGACACATGTCATCAGTTCCCAATTGTGCAGGTCGACGCTCATGTTGTTGATCACTGGATTGTCTGATCCAAACTCGATTATCTACAAGCCGCCGCCATATTGCTGGGATGTTACTGAGTGCGACATAAAACTAAACTCACGAAATTAAACTGAATTGTCATTAGAATTTCATCTATTTTTAAGCCATATGTTTGTAAAATAAAGAAAACAAGCAAACGAAAATATTTTCGACCACGAGAGAGATTAGTCGAAGACCGGAATGATTTCATTTTTTTGTCGTGATAATTATAAACACACTTTCATTCATATATTTAAAACCTCCAAGACAATAAAAAAAAGCTATGAGAATTTAAGTGGAAGTCCAGATTCTTGTACTTGTTACAAATTAGCAGAATTAAGTCATAATGAGTTGGATTTTGTGTCATGATACTCATATGTATATCCTCATTCATTTACAACCCCCAAACCACAGGAAAAGATGTATTTGGAGTGAAGGCAAATATGGGAGAAAGACATTTTGGCCCATGGGCGAGAGTTTTCAAAATTACTCTCATTTAGAGGAATTAAGTCAAAATGAGTTGAAATTTCTGTCAAGATACTCATAAATGTACTTTCATTCATTTACATCCTCCAAATATTGGAAAAGATGTGTTTGGGGTAATAGGAAATATTCTCGCCCAAGGGCCAAAATGTTTTTCGCCCATGGGTGAGATTTTGTTAAATAGCTCTAAATTAACGGAATTAATTCAAAATGAGTTGAATTGTGAATTGCCCATAGGCCTACCCATTGGCCACAGTAAGCTGGAAATTCATTGCCAGACAGTGCATTCTCTTTACTGCACAATTTCAAAAGGAGGTTGTTACGGTTAAAAATCTCCTGTGAGCCAGCAAAACAGAACAAAGACAAGTCTATAACATTCAAATATTGTATTATTAAGCTAAGTCACAAGTCAATTTCACAATACCGATTTCAAATACAATAAAAATGAGACAATGAGGCAATGAGTCACAAAATATATAGCAAACTCACCAAAGTCTTAGTACGAGAGGGAAACAGTTATACAGAATGTAACACAGCGAGCACGCTGGCAGCGGTTATTGATCAGGCGTGACCGATATTGATGATGTATACTCCAGTAAAGTGTGTCCGTCCGTCTACACGGCAGCGAGCATTAATATATACTTTCAGTCATAGTTTCAAGAACTTTCGAGCACTTGCAACCATCGCCAGTACCGTAGAAAGCTCTAGCAGTCTCCCGGAATTAACAAATAATCAAAACAAACTCAAGAGGAGGTAACTCTAAAGCACTTCCGGAAAGCCTGCTGCCAAAATCTTAAAAAATGCTGACTATCTATCATACGAAATGTGAGCCATCATAATAATTATTCAAAACACTAAACGTTGTGACCCAATAAGAATTATTACTTAATTAGTAACAAAACATACAGAAAATACAAACTCGTAAGAAGGTGATTTCTGTTGTGTTTTGGCGATACCTTACTAATCCTTGTAAGAAATCTCATCTAAATCAATAATTTCAGGTCAAAACGATTTTTTAAATGTACAATTGTGTACAATCATGTTATCTGCGCTTTTGTTACATATTCTGACGATTGTTTGAACCCAACTGGTAATGAATAGATTTTTCAAAATATAAATCGCCTATGCGTTTCTTTGTTGTTATAGTACACATTGGAAACTGACTTCTGCACTTCGAGTTTTTCTGACTATACAGTTGCCAAAACAACACAGGTAAACATTTCCTGAGACATTCTTTTCAAAAAGAACTGGAAAGAAGGCATAGAATGGTTACTGTCGTCGTGAGAATTTTGTGAACCACTCCGCGCTCGGTCATCTGTGTTCGTTACACTTTTCGACGAAGAGCTGTGAAAGACATATAACTTCGTATGGATACGAATATACAAAACTTGGACCTTACAATGATGCTATATACATCTATCAGGCATTCCTGTCAACATTCCAAACAAATACATAGGCTGCAACATTAGCTTGAGACCACGGGAGTTGCACTACGGACGCGGTGTTGGATGCAGGTGCACTTTCAGATGTAGTTCTCTTGGAGCATCATGAACATTCCAGTAGTTAGGTTAGGGGTTGATGTACTAGTGTGTTATAATTTGTGCTCATAACCAATGTTTGATCAGAGATATATTTTCACAGCCACAGTTACTGCTGCACGGTAGAGCCAAGTCATCCATTTCCATCTGAACGGGCGTGTTGTGGGCGCACGTGCACATGCGTGCGTGTGTGTGTATGTGAATGAGCTCAAATGGACAAATGAAAACATTCAAGATGGTGAGAGAGAGCACGTACATGTCAAAAAATAATTGAAAAAATGAGTCATATCAGGTAATTATTGTCTGCTACCATGTGTCAATCGTGTGACTGAAGGGGGTGGGGGTGCTAGTGCATGATCTTACTGTCTCTCTTACTAGTAGTGTACTCACATAAAAAATATGGTATTTAAAAGCCCCTTGTACACACACATCTTAGCAACTAGACGTGTGTGTGTGTGTGTGTGTGTGTGTGTGTGTGTGTGTGTGTGTGTGTGTGTGTGGAGTGTATAGGTAACCTTTTGACCTTTCAGAAATGGGAAATCTGGCATGATTGAGTGAGTGAGGTCATGCAATAGCAGCCAAACTGTCTCTTAAACATCATACAGACGGTTGTATCATTGCGTGTAGACTGCCCTCGACAAATGCACTACACTCTGCTTATTGTAATGCACTCGTGAAGCTTTAGACATTTATGATAACTTATGTCAGCTTGGCACTACTGTTATCATGGGTGATCTCAATACAGATGAATGTAAACACCCTTTGTCTAGTCTGGCCAAACATCTCAGTAACATGATATGTGATGGAAACCTTTCACGTGCAGTTAATACTTTACGATCTGGTGAAGCTGGATTCATATGGCGATCCAAAGATAACCTCTCGCAAAGCCTAATCGATTATTTTCATGTTCTATCTTGGGTACAGGGCTACTTCACAAACTGTGAAGTGATAGATTCATGCCCTTATTCAGTTTTGAGATCAGTGTCCTTGTCTTATGTCCCTCTCAGAACACGTCCTACGTATTGACGATTTTTATTAAAATCCCACAGTCCCAAAATGGAACAAAGCTTACAGGGATATGTTTGAGTATGAAGTACCAAAATATCTCAGTTTCGTAAACGACCCTAGCACACCATCTGCAACTGACCATTGTAAGGTCATAGAAAACCATTGTCAGATTATTACCAACGGTCTTTCACGGGCCAGCAGTACATGTATTCCACACAGTCCGTTCAGGGCTCATCTAAAGCCATATTGGAAACGGAATGGCTTAGATAATGCCCACAACCGTAGAGCATGGGTTAACAGTAGCTACAGTTGAAACCCTGCTAACCAAGATGAAGAGTGCTTCGGAAGCCTGAGGAGGAGAGGTACTCTCATATTTCTACTGTAACAGCTGTTCTCAAAGGGAGGAAGATGTCACTGCGTGGGGTTGTAGGTTTGTGAATGTTGCATCATGTAACGGAGCACCAGTCTGTCCCAGAGGATGAACAGGATAATATGCTAAGGACTCGCGTGTGCATGTGAACAATTTATGCTTACAAACTAGCGTTCGAACGAAACGCCACCGAATTTTATTTTCTGGACTAACTAATCTTAAGCGAAATATGATAACAATAAATGTTTTGTTGTAAACTGCAATTATTCGGCAACAGTGTTCAACGTATAACAAGAAGAAAAACAAGGTAGCTCGTGATTTATTATCACATTAATGACACTAGCTTTTACAACTTTCTGGGCAGCACATTTTGTCCAAAAACAGGTGGCCACCCCTAGAGATGCAGGTATCAAACTGAGTAGGTGAATCTTTTTGATTCTTGATTAGGGATGCGACACCATTACTTTTGCATGACAGCTGCCATGCGTTCCTCGGCAATGCCTGATTTTTGCGTTTCCAAATACCACGTCCCAGTTATTCCCAAAGGTGGTCAATAGGGGACAGTTGAAACGTGCTTTCGTCACCTAGGTTCACTCTTCGTCAGTTTCGCTGCTGCCAGTGTGGCACAGTCCTGGTTCATCACAGTCTGGCACGTCGGTATGGGCACGTGGGTATGCCCTCGAAAGGTCGAATGCGGAGTCGTCAGGCCGCAGTCTGCTGACTGGATGTCCAATGTTTTTTGGTGCTTGATGACGTTACAGTGACGTATCGGTCCCTCAAGTGAGACGCCCGTAAATGAGTAGTGTTGAGAAGTGACTTTCGGTCCACCATTCTTTGTGGAGTACTGACAGGAGTACTGTCGTAGCACTGCAGTACCGACGTAGACGTGAACAGGGGTTGATTTGCAGCATCCTATGGTCCTTGTCACATGATATTGTGTCTGTAACATACCGATTGCTCTCTCTTTCTGCTCAGGAGTTAGACGAGGCATGTTCCTGGTCG
Organism: Haliotis asinina; assembly: GCF_037392515.1. Taxonomy (NCBI): domain Eukaryota; kingdom Metazoa; phylum Mollusca; class Gastropoda; order Lepetellida; family Haliotidae; genus Haliotis; species Haliotis asinina. The sequence goes on from NC_090280.1 coordinate 6,139,551, forward strand.
TCAATCGATTAAAATGATGTAAGAGAAGAAACCTGCCGTGTGTTTAGATTATCATATACTAACTGGATACGGGTAACTTTGTGCACAGATTCCGTTTTATTCGAGTAAATTCGGGTATATTTTTATAACATAAGAAATGCAAGAGCAAATGTTCACTGGCAATAGACATGTTGTGTTCGAGATATGTGTTTGTAGCTCTTTTCAAAACAGGCGGACAATCATGTTGACAATTTACAGTCGTTTTATTTTGATGGCGTTTCTTTTGACCGCTAGTAACATGGTATCAGGTTAACCGCCCCCCCCCCCTCCCCCCTGGACAACTGCAACCCGGACAACTGCCCCCCGACAACTGCCCACTGGCTATCTGCCCCCCATCCATTGTGCCACCCGAACAGCTGCCCCCCGGGGTTAATGATTTCAGCTCATCTAGCAAAGGCCACATTACTGAACAACCTTGTCCAAGATTAACTTTCTCCAACATTACTATCAATTACATGTTTTAGTTAGTGTGTTGTTATTATGGGGGGCACTTATCCCAGGGGGCAATTAGCCTAGGGGGCAGTTGTTCGGGGGCACAATGGACGGGGGGCAGTTGTCCGGGGGGTAGTTAGCCTAGACCCGTTTAACATCAATAGCACTGTTAATATTAACTTATTCCTCGCTTACTTTGCAATATTTTTGGGAATGAACACTTCAATTATACCCGAAGCCTGACTATGCTTTCTCTTATACGTGTACCTTGCACTCTCTATTGCATTTGTTATGCTATGATGTATTGTATGTTATGCCAACACATCTATTCCATTTGTGACACATCCTGTGCTTCTGTGAAATGAATAAAAGCAATTTTAAGAAGCTCTCTGAATTACATAATATTGGTCCTTTTGTGTTTTAGGGATTTCTGATGTCATTTCTAGACTGCGTGTAGTTTTCTTTCAGTGTCTATCCCACACTACACATGCAAGCAGACAGTGAGTCAGGCTGTATCAATCAGTCACAACACTTGCTAATGACAGCAGAAAACGTGTCATCAGTTACCAAGCACCTGTATGTTGTAATGGACCCAAGCATGGTGACAGAGTTGCTAGGGCTACTGTCTGTGGGTCCAGAATCATATCATCAAGATAACCAAAAGACAGCGCACAGCAGAATTTTAACGACTCTAAAATATTCACAAGCTAAGAAGTATGGGAAAACCCTAAAAACTGATACCAATGTATTAACTTAACCGTGGGGAGGCCATTAATACCCTGACTAAACACATGCTGAAGGGTCACTTTAAAGGGCGTGTTGGAACATGCAGTGACTAATCTTAGTCAGTGTTCGAGTTTGGGGGACACAAAACTTTGTCAGAAAGAGCTAAAAACAAGGGTGCCGAATACATCAGCACGTGCACCATGTTTGATTCAAACGTTGTCAGAGGCTGCATGGAGAGTCTGTCTTCAAAACACTCTACGCTGTTTTCTTTGGACGTTTGAATGAAACATGGCGGTGGTGTGAACGAACCTGAACGAATTAAAAGACGAAATGTTAAAACATTTGATGGCATCCCCTTGTGGATGAATGTTCACGTCACGCCAGTCCTTAATCGATCGTTTCCAAATTACAACAAGAGTTGTTCTACAATACAATGAGGCGGCCTTTTGTTCATTTTTTCTAAATACAACATGCTCACGTACCTTACGTGTACAAGGAGTGTGTTCTCTGAGAATGTATCATTACACCTAGGTACAAGCGTCCGCTATCTCAATTCTGTCCTTAGTACTACCATTGTTAAAGAAATGGCACTGACAAGTCCAGAAACATTATTTTGCCAAGTTACTAATGTTATCGGTTATTTGTGTAAAGGTACTTGACGAAAATGTCTTTGAATGTTACGCGAATGTGTCCAAAATATATTCAGTCGTTAAAAGTTGACATGTCATTAATATTCAAATCTGAGCTGTTTTGGATCCCGTCACACGCACGAGGCTTAGCTTTGGGTGGCTTTAATTGTGGGAAAACATGACAACAGCGGCGTGTGTCGCACCTGACGCGAAAGGAAAGACACAGGGCTTTCGATCCATAGTAAAAACAAAACTGCCTTCGATATACCAACCATGACAGTACCTACATCGTGAACAACTGCCGTAAATCGGGATAAAAGCGCCCCGGCGTCGAACCCAGTAAAGGGTAGTCATTTCCGATGATACCACCGAATAGCCCCGGGGACCAGCTTTACGTCAATGTGCAACATGTGAATAGGATGTGAATATTCAACGTTCAAGTGACGTTTAAACGATGCTCGCCGAGTAAGGCTTTTGTCTCTGTTACATGTCTATAACAGATGGACGTGGACGCTCAATCAGATGCCCCATGTCGACCTCGTGCGCCATTTTCGTGTATGATATGCGTGCAACATCTCTCTTTCTCCGGGTGTAAGACAATTAGTGCAAGCAGGATGCAGAGATCAAACCCTTGTGATATCAAATTTGATCATCCATCACAAGGGATAAGTATTTTAACTCACGAACTTTGACGGATCTTTATAACGATAGCAGTCCTCATTTAATTATTTCATTTTTAAAAGAATTAGATTTTCTAACGGATTTGTAAATAGATACATATTTTATTAGCCCCAAAACATTCACAGTAAATTTAAACTTTCCGCTGCTTTTAATCGTAGCATATGTGTATTTTTAAGTTTTGGCTAGATGTGTCTAAATTGCTCACGGCTGAGCGGATGATGTAAATCCAACTGCGGTCCATACAGGTAGCAAAGGTACTCTAAGTCCCCATGGTCCCTAGTATGATGATCTACCTTCAGTTGTTGGCAATCAAAAGCCTATTTTTATATTGTATTGTCCTCTACAGTTAAGCTGTTTTAGATTTAATTACTAGTCTTCATTGGATATCGGTTATATATACGAGTCGTTTTACTGTTCTTCGTTTCTAATATTCATTCGTTCTATATTTACTTTTCATTATTACTTGTTCTCGTCACGATATGGTTGCAATATTGCCGATGTGACAATAAATATTAACTCACTCACTCGAATTTGATCATGAGCTGTTTTGGCTCAGGTCACACGCAGCCGACGGCAGCCGCACGTGTCGCACATGTGAAAACACATGGGCACATGGGCAAATAGAACATATGATGTGCGTGACAGACCAGCTGTTTAACCACTTTGGTAAACCAGGTGACAATTCTTCTATCACAGCCTGTAGTTGGACTACAAACTCAGTTGGAAATTACCTAATGGTAAACGAAGGAAGACCTTTTTATATTGGACAATTTAAGAGAATGTGCCCTCTGTGAAATGTAGACGTGCAAAATGAAATCCAGTTATTACTGTGTCCTTCTTATACAGATGTGCGTAAGAGATACATAGCTGAATATTATGTATGTAATCTATGATTGCCACTCAGCGCAATCTTAAGAACATGGCCCCTCCACTGCAATAAAGAAGACGATATGTACTCGCGCCAAGTGATACGCAGTCTCGCCTACTGGAAACACTCCTCTACAATAACATGGAAGGTGTGTCAGTGGAGTTTGTGTCTACTCACTTCAGGTCGATGTAAATACAGACTTACTGACAGCCACGTAATATGTGTATATGTCTATATATAAATGAATTACTCAGCTAAGAAGACATGGGAAACCAAAGGAAAGTATGCCAGTGGGTCAGTGAGGGCAATGACTATGATGTTTCATGTTTTACGCATCCTACGTAGGTTATTTGCACTCTGTACAAACTGTGAAAATATCAGTGACAGTTATCAATTATCTCCAAGTACATTAGTTGCATGGGAAAAGCAGAGATTTGGTGAATCACACGTGCGTCATGAATCTCAGCTGAAGAGACTGTGACAAAAACGATGACACCTGTTGATCCTCCTTCCCTCCTCCACTCCTCCCTCCCCTCCCCATCCCCCACCTATATTAGCTGCATGGGAAAGGCTGACCTATGGTGAATCTCACGTGTTTAATACTAGACACCTACAAGTGACTCTTTGAAATATTTAGTGTTGGAAATAATGTTGGTGAAGGGACATTTCAACACGTAAAATATGGAAGGACTATTGTTAGTTAAGTAGTGTGAAGACAGTAGTTTTTGTGTACGGTGCCAGTGTTTCTTTATGGATATGATAATATAGACGAATCATGTATGAAACCCGTATACCCTTGGTAAAGTACAAGGTATAGACGAATCATGTATGAAACCCGTATACCCTTGGTAAAGTACAAGGTATAGACGAATCATGTATGAAACCCGTATACCCTTGGTAAAGTACAAGGGGAAGCAGTGGCATATATCAACTTATATAATAGACACACAAATTATTTATTTGTATAAGTAGCCCTGGGGACAATAATACATCATCCTCGATATATACGTTGCCATAAATCTCCACTATACCCTGGATGCATCTACGGCTCGACCCGATGAATTTATTACCTCGCTTGGCTGGCCTTTATCCAGTCAGGTGTCTACGTTGGGAAGTTGAGCGTACCAATCACAACTCGCTTTGGGTTTGTAAAATTATATAAACGATTAAACTTGGCAATACAAATGATGCAGAGGTACTCTGAACGGGTGAGTGAGTTAATATTTAACGTCACATCGGAAATGTCTCAGCCATATAGTGATGAGAACATTCAACAAATGAAAAGAGCATATATACATTATAAAAACCCGTCAACGATATATGGCTTTTGCTTCTGCAGTAAAAATAGAGCTGTTATCTGGAATTCTAGAAGATACTACACCATCGTCCTTGGATCCATCTGTAAATAAGGGTTTGTAATTGCTATATTTAGTTTTTAATTGATTATATTCTTGTTTATATTGTACTTCATTAGTTTCGGATTTTTAAATGAAGTTAATGTTAGGTCGACTTGTGACCTAACCAACTGCCAAGGAGGAGAAGAAAGAAGAAAGAAGACTTCTTGTCGTACAAATCCTCATAAAGTGGATTGAACACACAGTTATATGTAGGGTTAGATTCATTAGAATATAATTTAGTAATGTAATATATTGATAATTTTATACGACGTTGTGTAAGAGATGATTCATCGGCCTCAACGTGAAGACTGTCAATAGGGGAAGTCCGGAAAGACCCAAGACAAAGTCTTAAACCTTGGTGGTGTACAGAATCAAGAGGTTTAAGGTTGCTTTTACAGGCTCCACCATATACGATGGAGTCCGTTTCGAACGGACCAATGATCGATAAAGTTGTAGGAGGGTAGCTTGGTCCCCTCCTCACTCACAATTAGAAATGATTTTCAACAAGTCAAATGCCTTCAGGCATTTAGTTTTAAGGGATTTGATATGGGGGAGAAACGTTAAATGCGAGTCAAAACTCGATCCCAAGAACTTGGCCTCTTTTACGACTTTAATAGCAGTGCCATTTAGACATAGTTCAGGGTCTTTATGTGGTTTATGTCGTCTACAGAAATGTATACAATTAGGTTTCGATTTAGAAAATCTGAAACCATTCTCAAGGCACCATTTATTAATTTTGTTTAAACACAACTGCAGTTCCCTCTATAGTATGCATATTTTTACCACGACAAGAAATATTAAAATCATCCACAAAAAGTGATCCGTCAATCGAATCATTTAAACCTTTGGATAAACTATTGATTTTAATGCTAAATAAAGTAAGAGACAAAATACTCCCTTGTGGAACACCCCCTGATCCTGATTATGATGATCAGACAAGGTAGAACCCACTCGGACTTAAAATTGCCTGTCATTTAAAAAGTTGGATATATATTGAGGCAATCGGCCTCGCAATCCAAAGTCATGTAAATCTTTTAAAATGAAGTATTTCCATGCAGTGTCTTATGCTTTTTCTAAATAAAAAAGATAGACACTGCGTCTTGTTTATTAATTATAGCGTTTTTGACAAATGATTCTATGTGATCAATGGTACTTCTGTTTTTACAAAAGCCACACTGAATATATGTTATGAGGTTATTGGTTTCTAAGTACCAAACTAGTGTATTGTTTCTCATGCGTTCCATGGTTTTGCAAAAAGTAGCTTGTGAGAGAAATTGGGCGATAATTTGAAGGATCGGTATGGTCACGTCCAGGTTTAGGCACTGGGACTACTAAAGCATCTCGCCATGATGACGGAAATTGCCCCGACGACCAAATATCATCACAAATATTTAAAAGGGTTTCTAAACAGGATTCTGGTAAGTGCTTCAGAAGTTGATAATGTATGTTATCGGCCCCTGTAGCAGTATCGTGGGCCTGGTCAAGAGCAGTGTGGAGTGCGTGAATTGAAAATACCTCGTCGTAATCTTCCCCGTTATCTGAAGTGAAATTAATAGATTTCTTCTCTTGCTGTTGTTGATACCTTTGGAACTGAGGTACATAATTTGCGGAAGAAGTGTGTTGTACCAGTGTTTCACCAAATTTATTAGCAATATTAGATTTATTAGTTAATAACTGGACTCCGTCTTTGAGATATTGATCTACAGCCCTTACCTTTGATTTTCTGGATCATATTCCATACCGTAGAAATCGGCATACGTGAACTGATTTTAGATACATAGTTTTGCTAACACTGACGGTTATTTTATTTAAAAGTAGGCCGCGCTTTAGCGTTTAAGATTTTACATTTGTTCCAGTTATGGACCATAGGATGACGACGGAAATAATGTTCAGCCTTGCGAGCCTGTTTGCATTCCACATTAAACCATGTTTTTCGTATCTGCGGAATTACTGAGGACTTTGGGATATACCCATCAGCTATGTCGTTCAGTTTATCAGAAAAAAAACATTTAATAGCATCTGAAACAATAATGAAAAAATCAGGTTTAAGTTTGTCAATGCAGTGAGTTTCATATAAACTCCAGTTGGCCTTTTTAAAATTCCATCGGGATGATGGAGGGACATCGGATGGGTTCACGGGCTTTAGGATTGTAGGGAAATGGTCACTACCTCAAAGGTCGTCGTGGACTGACCATTAAAACTCACTCAATAGCCCAGAATCAGTAACTGACAAATCGAGAGACTGAATAAGTTCCTGTGCCAGGGTGTAAATATGTATTTGAAGAACCATTATATATGCCTAAATCATTGTTTGTAATAAACTCCTCCAGTAGTGAGTGAGTGAGTGAGTGAGTGAGTGAGTGATTTAATATTTAACGTCACGTCGGCAATATCTCAGGCATATCGTGATGAGAACATTCATCCAGTACTTTCCCTTTAGCATTAATAATTGTACCCCCCCCCCCCCCCCCAAGAGTGGGTTGTGGCCATTAAAATCACCCATAATAATACAGGGTTTCAGGAGCTGATTGTAAAGTCAGTCGTACTGCAACAGCTTGAAGATTAGTTTTAAGGACGACAGGGCTTTGGAGTACATTATGCCTCACAAGGATGGATGATCCTCCCGTGGCTCTATCAACCGGAGGAGAAAAAGAATGGCATGCATTGAACTGACGCAAACTGAAATTGTCTGCTTTAGATATGTTTCTTGCAGACAGAAAGCTGATGGACTAATGTCCTGGACCAATAGTAGTAAGTCGTTAAAGTTGGTTTTTAGTCCTCGGCAATTCCACTGTATAATATTGTTTTGAGAAGCTATCTTTTGGGAGGTATGATTGGGGATCTACCCCGTACCTTTTTAGAGGGCGATACGCTATGCGCCCGTGGCGGGATGTTTTCAGCCACATCCATTCTTTCAAGAGATCCAAACTTATTGACTAGTTGGATCGGATTATCTGACTCCTTTGAAATCCTATCACTTTGATGTCCTTTCTAAGATTCAGTTCTTGATTTGTTTTGTTTCACATTTTTTTAGCTATGTGTGGTTTTCGTGCTTGAGACTTCTTCAGAGAGATGATGATTGGCCTTGAGAAAGAGTCTGTATGTCAGAGCATGAATCAGATGTTTGAGTTGACTGTTCGTTTGAATATATTTGAGGCGCTTCAGGGTTTAACCATGTCAAATCTGTCTGGCAGTCAACAGATAATGTTGTGACTTTGGTGGTTATTTTAGGGGTTGTCTGGAGGACAGGCGCATAAATGTCTGTGCCTTCCTCAGACTGGTCAAGTTTCTTTGCTTCAGAAAAACTGATGTTTCTGAAAAATTTGATTATATGTATTATGTATTTTCATTGGGTGTTTCCAGACAGTCTTTACAGTATGATGGGTCACTCCATGAACAGTTGGTACATTGTTTAGTCTCACTGTCACAATCTTCCGTTGTATGAGTTTGCTCACCGCAGTGAGCACATGTGACAAGTCTTGTGCACGTATTGACGCCATGGCCAAATCTTTGACATCTGAAACACCTTAATGGGTTTGGAATAAAGGTGTCAACTTTGATATTGCTGTAACGTGCTTTTATTGATGTTGGGGCAGTCGGCGTTGAAAATGAAAAAAAGGTACGTATTAGTTGGTTGTGTTTGTGAGTTCTTTCTTGTTGAGAACCGTTTAACAAACATAACGCCTTGATCTCTCATCTCAAACACTATGTCAGCTTCAGTCATATATCAGCAAACAACTGATCCCTGTCTCGTACAATGCCTTTACTGGTATTGAGTGTTCCATGTGCTGTAACTGAAACAGGAATGCCGACAGACGAAACTGTTGACATAAGGTTGGTAGATTGCTGTCACCTGTTGCATTCTATCAGCAACGAACCTGATCGCAATCGTCAGACGTTTTTAACCTCACCGGCTATGCCTTGAATACCCTTAGATATGGCAAAAGGGTTACGTTTGAGACTTGTTCTGTCAACTGTTTCAAGCACTAAAAATCGTGGCCAATGTTCTACAGATTTTAAAGGTCGCTGCTCATCTTCATTGTCCAGTAGACGTTTTGTTCCTTTTGGAAGGAGTTTGGTATTCCATGTTTGTTGGTTATATGGTTCATCATCCGAGCTCCCCGCCCACCACGGAGTATCACAAGGACAATGCTAAACACAAGTGGGCCTCCAACTCACAGCACCAAGGATACCCGGATCATATACTGCTGCAGAAACATTAAAAATATTAACAGTTCCACCAGATTGGCCCATGAGCCACTGCCTTCTGGGCATAAGACTCTAGGCAAAGTTCATGTAAACAAAATTCTAGTCAAATAATATTCTGTGAAGAAAGGGAGCCAAGACTAAAATTCAAAAAATTCCAAATCAAATTTTGTGCAATGACATAAAATCCATGCACAGGGCTTGGCATGATCAGCCGATTGGTTGAACCGGGACCATTCAACCACCCGTCTAAGCCAAGTCAGGGCCAAAGTGGTGTATTGAGCAATAGGAACAATGGTCCTGCTCCCATGCCGTCAACCACCAGGATCCCCTCCTCCACCGACACAGGGCCGTAACCCACGGCAAACAGGTTGGTGGACCAAATATGCCCCCCGGTCCACACCCACCCAGCACCCACCACGAGGAGGTGGCTCGCCACACGTGTAAATTCATGTCAGTGCACTTATGCGCAACCTGTGAATACCGGTGTTAGAGGAGCATCAATAAATCCATAAATACCAGTTTACAATTTACATTTTTTCTCACTCTAAGTATGTGGTACAACACAAGGGTTACAGTAAGTTAATATTTTCTGTGCGAAGTAGCATGCAGAATTCATGTCTCGACGATTGGTTGTATATAAAAAAATAGAGGAAATATTTATTACTTCTGAACATCTCAGGCATTTAAGTAGTACATTATACACATCTTCCTGCGCTAATTTACAAGGTGAATATTGGATATCTATAACAGTTGCAATTTGGGCACATATTGTCGCTTGGACTTGGATGTTGTGAGCTTTACATCCAAATTTAGCAACGTACGAGTAAGTTGTGGTGATTTAATGCAATATTTGTATTCTGAATAAAAGTTGACACAGGTTGATGACGTTATTACTTTTTCCAGTCGTGTTGATGAATGTCTTTAATTTGCATCTCTGCTTGAATACTTCGATGACATATTGTGTTCATACTTATATATAATGATGGACACGATGTTTGAGAATGTATTACTCCATCAAGTGAATGATGCACAGAACATATATATGTATATGTGAAAAAGGTAAGAATGGTAAACTGACACTTGACAAGGAGGACAACTACAGAACATAGTACTTCATAACAGCAACGTTCAAGTACACAGTCAGTATAGAAGCCGGGTGTAAAAACGGGTGTAAATGAGTACTGAGAGGTATTATGCACTGTTTTTCTATTTGCAAAATAAGCAATGGGAGGAAGAAAAAAATATTAGGATGTATTCCAAATCCCCCTCAATGTCTAAATGCCATGCAAGCTTTTTATGCCCTTGTTTGTGATTCTAATATGAAGCTGACGTACACACGCAGTTCTCTACAACACTACATGTACGAAAGCTGTGGTTTAATTCAGACTGTTAACAGGCTAGAAACGCAAGGAAAACCGTTCATAACTAAATGCGACTGCCCGCCATACCTTCAAACAAAACAAACAGCAATCTTGGAGGAACTGTATCTCCAAAATAAATTCCCACGCGCCAATGTCTAATATACGGACCAAGGTCCAAAATCTGCTGTTGACCATCTTAAAGATCGTGCTAATTTAATGACTGCCTAATTGACAAAAAACCACTCGCCAAACATGTACATGTATTACGCACATTATGCCCCTGTGTTCCAGGGGTATCAGAAACAACCGGGAAACACGCTACGTTTGAATCACACAACGGTAACAACTGCAATGAAGTGTCATTACATGAGCTACCTGCAGCTCTTGAGCAAGCTTATGACAGTGCAGCCGGTGATGTCAATACCCATATCGCACCCCTATATCTCTTACTATTAAACACACACACATTAACATATATTTATTAAGAATATTTATGTATATTTATGCACAAAATAATTATGCATATTTATTTATTCTGAGAATGTACGAAATGTGAAATTATGGATTTTATCATGAGGCGAAAATATACCGAAAACCTGTTGAATTGCTACCCAGAACAACGAGAACCCGCCGTTGCCTTCTTGTGCAGGTGAATTCTGAACCAAAAACGTAAACAATAATGACCTGATGGTGTGAAATATATCCATTTCTTATTCGTTCGTGCAGAGAATCCTGACATTTACGTAGGGTTATATTCAGTAGAAGTTATATAAGGGCAATCTCCCTCTATTAATTAAATAAGTTCCCGAAGCTGCATCTGATGGGCACTTGGGACATAAACCTTAGCATGTGGCGTGATCTCAGTGTACGTTTTTCAGAGCAATTAGAACAGTATATATTTGCAGCCTCACTTTCAACTTTTTACAGTGTATGCTAAACACAACTAACAAGGAGGCTAAACAACATTATTTTTAGCTGAAAAATATTTTTTAAATTGAAGTCTTTGCTAGTGACGGAAAATAGCACGATTTTTCATTTTGAATCATTTGGTTTCGGAAATCTGCAATGTCATATAGACTCTTGCTGTAGATTTGATGTAGTCATCAAATACTAATACATTTCATAGACCAGGTTGTTGTCCAGTCGAAAATGATTATATATAATGAACGACTTTCACGAAATGGCACGCGCAACCATCACGGTACTGAAAGGAAATGCCAGCCTATCCACTGATACTCAGCCGTTGATGAAATCTGCTAATGCATGTATGCTTATAAATTAGTCTGACTTGAAATACTGTGTAATAACCATTTGAAGTCTGGTGTACAATATCTAAACCATATTCTAACTCAATGTCATAATTACAACACTCAAAAAATACATCTCAGGTATCTGGCATGTGTATAGGTTTGTTGGTAATTTCCACACACAGCAAGTGTTTGGGGAAACAATGTATTGAGGCTTGATACCTTCTCAGCATCAAATGTGGATTTACTGATTGCATGAAAATCGGTATAGCTATATGTGCGTTATTCAGTCTAGCAGACAGAGCTTGTGTGGGAAATCATGTCAGTTGGTCAGTGGTTTAGGGAAGGCAATGACTTTAGTGATTCAGCTTTTACAGATCCCACTCACATAATCTGCGCCCTGATGAAACTGTGAAAGAATCACCGAACAAGTATTTGAAAGCTGTGAAAAGCTGGAACTTTGTGAATAACACTTGCTTCATGAATCACTGGAATAAATATCATAAACCTACAATGGTTTCTTTGCAATAACTAGCACTGGAAATAGTGAAGGAACATAGCAAATATTTTCACCTTGTAAACATCTAGAAGAAAAAGTATTGTTTTGGGGTTAAATAGTCTGGATTTAGTGATATTTGTATACGATGGCAATATGTTTCTTTTCACAAAACAAAAGCAAACATGTTCTGATTGTGCATGAAACCTTTTGGAAAAGCAGAGAGGAAAATGCATGCCTGTCAACTTCTATATGATGGAGAGCACAGGTTTTAAGGATGTATTTTACTTTTTCATCACATTAATAGCGCACTGAAGGTTGATATGTAATTGTGAAAACGACATATGAAAACATAATTAAGGCAATCATTTGAAATGAAGAACTCTTGACAAAGGAAGCTGGATGCTGGCAAGTGAAAGCAAAGACCACTATTACAAATCGGTGAATATAACTATCCAGTGGTCATATTTAACGGAAACAGATTTCAATAAGAATTACAACTTACATGACAACTTACATGAAAGAAACCAGGAGCTCGTAGTCGATCCCATTCCATGAGTCATTCGATCACACTATATGCTTATCACACGGTATGGGTCACGCCAATGAGCATCTGTAGAATATCTAAACATCCTAAAATTATCACCATGACTCTTGTGTCGTCAGAATGACCCGTCTACAGTATATAAGGAACAGGAATCTTAAGGCTTTCTATCAGGCTTGAGCAACATTTCAACAGAACGACATACATTTCTCTGCGCTGACCATCAACGTTGGATTATGAGTCGCCAAATCTCTATTGATTCAGATGCCAAGAGCAGCTCCGACGATGGTGAAACCTTTCACTTGGCTGTTATTGGGGATAGTGGAGTTGGAAAGTCAACCTTTACTTCCAGAATTACCAAACACTGGACAGACCTTTCCGCCACTGTTTCAAAGAAAGGTAGTGAACCTGCTGAAGATCTTGGAATCAATGGGCAGGGTCTCACAGTCGATATTATAGACACATCAACAAAGAAGAGATTCTCATTCCTACAGAGATTCTGCACCTGTGATGTGTACGTTTTGGTGTACTCTTTGGTGTCCGATGCATCTTTTGAGTCTGCGGTAGCTGCTAGGGAGAAGATCCTCCAACAGAAAGGACCCACAGTCCCAATTGTATTTGTGGCCAACAAGACGGATATTGCGGACTCTGTAGACAAGACAGAGAGAGTGTATCGAGATCTCAACATAAGCTGCGAATGGGAACATGGACATGTTGAAATCTCAGCTGAACAGGATACGAGCATCATCCAGGTGTTAGAGCAGATCATGAAACGGCATCACAAATATGTTTCTGAAACTAAACCAAAGACTGTTTCTCGTCTAACGTCAATTAGGAAATTCTTTTCCAGGAACACAGAAAACTGATTTTGTATTCGTTTGTATTCGATTTAAGGAAATTGTGCTTCAAAATACATTTTGACTTATAAACACATTTTGTTTGTGAAACGTTGTTTGTTTGTATGTACGTTACAGTGATGCCTTTTGTAAATAAAATTATGTAAATATCAATATTGCCTTCATATTTGTCTGTTTGATCTACTGAGCGAGTTCAGTTTCACCAGAAATCGGCTTCACACATTGCACTCATGTGTATTATTTATGATTTCTCCTTGGGTAACGTGTGGTTCCGTTGTTTGAGGCACTTCACATTAATTACTCATCCAGAAACCCCTCATGATGAGTTCGAACCCCGGTTGTCCCTTTCTACATTTTATATATTGCATTACTTTTTGCTTTACAAGGATATGGATTCGAAAATCCATTCTATGGGCAACTTTAAATTAATTCAAGAAGAAAGTATTCACTATGATGTGTACTCCTACCGTACCGTTATTTTGAAGATATTCATACTATGAGGCACCCATGAAAAGGCACCTCTTGGTGCTGCGTAACGCTAAGAGCTCTTCAACTCTTCAACCCTTGTGAATCCGGGCGTATATTTGGTCCACAGCACTCCATTGCTGGCGACCCGTGAAGGTCCAGGGTAGAATAGGTCCTCAGCAACACATGCTTGCCATAAAAGATGACCATGCTTGTCGTAAGATGAGATTTACAGGATCGGGTGGTTAGCCTCGCTGACTTGGTTGACACATGTCATTAGTTCCCAATTCGAACTGAATTATCTGGTCCAGTCTCGAATATTTACAGAATATTGCTGAGTGCGGCAATTTGTTAGCCTTAAACCGAATTCAGCAACCTCTGGGTTGCACCCCTGTGTCGGTGGAGGACGGGGCTCTGGTAGCTGAGGCACAAGGAACCTACAACCGGAGTGGTATTTAGGTACACTTCAAAATGCTGTATAGCTGACAAAAGATCTGATTCTCTTTCTCAATTGTTTAATCATTTATTTAATGCTAGTCAAACTTCTTGGGAAAATAACAAACTAGATGTTCAATTCCTGAATCATCCTCTTGAATCAGGAAGCACCTGAACCTACATCACTTGCATCAATTTGAAACTTAAATGCTTTCTCAAAATCTGGTGTCTGCATTATTGGTGAATTCATGAGTATGGGTTTGACCTTTTCAAACGCAGTCTGATACCTGCTCTCCCACTGGAATTTTACCTTTTTCCCCAAAAGTTTTGTAAGTGGTGATGCAAAAACATCATTCACACTTGGCTAGGTTCACGGTCAGTTTTGCTTCAGACAGTCTTTCGAAGAAAGGACGACTTACCTTGAGATGGCCTTCCCACTCCATGCCGTAACTGATGAAATCGTCGATCTAAGCCTCAATTCCATCAAGACCAGAAGTGACATTGTTGATCAGTCTCTGGAACATCGCTGGTGCGTTTTTCAGACCAAATGGCATCACTGTATTGATACAGTCCATCTGGTGTCACGAATGTCGATATTTTCTTTGCCGGGTCTGTAAGTGGAACGAGCCAGAAGCCCTTCAGTAAGTCAAACTTACATATATCTAGCTTGACTCTCAGAATTGGATATGAATCGGTTCGTGAGAGTGCATTGGCAGTTTTCATGTCAGCACAGCAGCGCTGGCCATCTCCACCAATCTGCGGCACAAAAACACATGGTGAACTCCACGGACTGTCACTGGGTTCAATAATGTCATTGTTCAGCATGTATTTCACTTCCTAGTGAAAGTACTCATGAATCAAATCTGACGTTTGAAGTTTTTGTTCAGGGGAAAAATGTGACAGTTTCTCATCAAGGTGAGCCAGTACATCAGACTTTCTTACCTTTGATGAAACCTCACTAAGATCATGACCATAGCTGACACCATCATCCATGTTGTCAACATGTTCACCACTGTCTTTAGTACAATCAGTACCTGGGGAGAGTGTGGTAATTCAGTTGACATGTTTGTTCTCTAGCCTGTCATGATATTTGTTAATCATGTTTACATGACACAAACCCTTTTGTTTATGACGACCAGACGTCAGGATGACATAGTCTTTTAGTAACCTTTTTGTCAACACCATATGGACCTTGATATTTTTCTCTCAGTGGCTGACCAGGAATTGAAAGTAAAGCTAACACTTTCTCATCCCAAGTGAAGTTTTCCTCTTTTGACTTTCTTTCAGTTTTATGTCATTTTTCTTGTGGAGAATTCGCCAATTACTCTTAGGTAGTGGACCAACACAATCAATAATAACTCTAGTGAAAGGTTCCTCAAAAGCTGTTATAGGTTTCAAGGGAGCGGAAGGAATTTTTCTCATTTGGATTTCCAACAATTTGGCAGGTCTTATAAATTCAGCCACATGTCTCAAACTGGGCAAAAAAGAAATGTGCCAACATTTCTCACAAGTTTTGTTTACACCTGGATGACCTACCATCGGACTTTCATGTGCCAATGGAAGTACATGTTTTCGAAACAATATAGGTAGCACGATTTGATGATACAATTTCCATTCATCCCCTGCATGAACATACAGCGACCTATATTTCCTGATAAGAACGCCATCCTTGTAATAGCAAACTGGAACCTGCTAACCACCTCATAAGAAGCAGCCTCACAAACCAACTTCTGCACTTCAGTATCCCCACCCTGTGCACTAATAAGCTGCTCTCGGGAAAGAATGTGATCACCACCTGAAAAACTTTCAAGAAGATTTGTAGAGTTACTACTTTTTGAAGATAACTCAAACAAAGAATGATCCATTAAAGTACCTGACAAATCACAAATGGAATCATTCGGCACAGAGGTCTTAAAAGGAATGCCTTTCGACATTCAACGATTAACGAGTAAGAAGAAAAAAACACCCGGAAAATCATCCTCCACCTTTCCTGAGCTAAATGAACACTCCAGAGATACGGTGACATTTGGATCCTTGGCCCCCAAAAGATCATTACCAATCAACAAATCAACACCCAGAACTGGGAGAGAGTCAAAAACATGAACTGTCACCTCACCTGAAATCAGATCTGAAGTCAAATCCACAAAATGGAGAGGAGCAGAAGAATTGCCACCTATACCCTGAAGCAAAACATCCGAGTTCGCTAACGACTCATTGGAAAAAAGGCAAAATATTCTTCAAAATCGGTAATTGAAGAGCTCCAGTGTCTCTCAAGATAATTCTACCACACGGCCCGTTATTATTTCCCATAAGCGACACAGAACCCTTAGAAACAAAGGGAAAATTTTCTTCCAAACTACTGAATCTGAATACTTACTTTCTCAAATACACCTCTCCGCAGAACCACCTGGAAAGAAAAGCTTAGGTGCGTTGGACACAAAAGCATTTTGGGAAACTGCAGTCTGATCTGTAAACTGGAGTTAGTAACATGTACAAACCAAATGACCTGACTTCTTACAATATATAATATTTCCTTCCTGTTTCTGTCTCTTTCCATTTTTGTTATTTCCATTTTTACAGTTCTAATTCTTTTATTTCCAACTGGTCCTCCTCAACTATTTCCAGAACTTCATGTCCAAAAACGTCCTTGTCAACATAGTGATTCAACACAATTTTCAAAATCTGAAACTTCCTTATTGCAGACTAAAAAGTGCTTTATGGTTCAACTTCTTTATTATACAAGGTCACAACGTTTCGAGACAGATTCTAGTCTCTTCTTCAGGTAAAGTGAGAGTAAAGCTAAAGGGTAGTAGTATATAAACACATAACAGTAGACTGATAACAATGGGTAACAAGATATACAGGTTTCTATTAATTGATGTACAGGCTTCAACTTATGTACAGGCTTCAACTGATAGGTGTGCCAGCTTGTGTAGATTAGGTTAACGAGTTACCGGTAAAGATGTTTGGATAAGGATTAGTCGCTGAGGATAAGGTGGTTCCATGCATTGGGTAAGTAAACACCTCCGTCTCTGTTGATTGAGGGATTGTTCCGCTTGATTGCAATGGCTTCTAGGAGCTTCCGTTTTTTTAAGTCATTGGCGTTCCTAACTAATGTCCTGGTGTTGTCCCAAACAATCTTGTGATTGGGGTTGGGCGTAATGTGTTCACATACAGCAGACTTCTGATCCAAATTTTGAACTGATGTTTTGTGTTCTTTTAACCTGATAGCCAATGGTCGACCAGTTTCACCAATATATGTCTCTTTACAACTGCACTGGATCTGGTAGATGCATCCTGCTGGGTTGTTGCATTTAGGTGTTGTTGGCCCACGTCCATTAGCTGATAGTAGCGTTTTCAGGTTGGTGTCGCTACGGAAGGTGAAGTCTATTCCTGTTGTTTTCTTGATGAGACGGCTGATGCGATGACTTATGTGGCCCACAATAACTATCACTCAAAACTCTAAACATTGTGACCAAATAATAACTGTCACTTAATACTATACAACTATAGAAATTAGAGAAAAATACAGTCGCAACAAATGTTGTTCTCTCAAGAGAAAATAGAGAATGGCGTTTACATATATATATATATATATATATGTGTGTGTGTGTGTGTGTGTGTGTGTGTGTGTGTGTGTTTTAGCCCGTATTACCATTTTACATTGCCTCCAGTATATGCGTAATATATGTTACTGTTGAATTAACGATATCTACAACACACAAATGCCTTTTTAAAATTCTTAATATGATGTAAAATAGCAGAAGAAGCAAATAGGAACATGTGTTAAAGGTAAACGAACGGTTACTCCAGATGCATTTACTATAAAAGCCTAATTCGATTTTAAATAATTACAGTTTTTTTATGTAATCTACGTGACCTACATATTTCGTTATCGTACCTCACACATGAATGTCGGTTTCTGATTGGCTAAGTGCTATTCTAATATTTTCAATGTACCCCGCTTACAGGCGACGTAATATTTTCAATGCACACCGCTGGGAATTCCGAACTCTTCTGGTGCTCCATGGTAGTACTTTTTTGTCTCGAATAACATTGAATCACGCATCAAGCACGGAAATTGCCGATGTTTTGCGATTGAAAGTCGATGGAAGGGAGATAACTCTAAATCTGTTTATCTTGTGTCTTCTGCAAAATGGCGATTCGCCTCGTATTCAACAGTTTTTCAAACAGTTCAAAAAAAAATTCAGGTGTTCGGTAAGATAAATACCTTGTTCACTGGTCCCCTTGAGGTCCGTGGGCTCATGTACCCTCGAGGTTTGTTTATGCGGGTTGGGGGAACATAAATAAACCTCAAGGGTACAATAGCCCATGGCCCGCTAGCGACTAGTGAACAACTTATCATATACAACATAAAATGCCGGAAATAACCAACAACAGCGAGGCAAGTGCTTCAGGAGGATGCAGCAGATTGTATGTCAACATGTCACAGATGATACAAAGAGACTTTGATACTCAAAACACGTAAATGTAATCTCTTTGACGTAATATACGTGATGTGATGTGATCCACTTGCCAGCTACAATACATTCTTTTCATATACAACTAATACCTATCAGTAATACAATACTTACTATACAAAATCCACCTAGCGTTAAATCAATGAATTTCCTAGGTTATGTTTCTAAGCCATCTTCGTAATTACACTAAGGTGAACATTCTCAACATTATCGGACATCCTCTAATAATGCCATGCTTCGTTACTTTTCCATGGCATCTATAGCATGAATACTACATTGATTTCTGGTCAGTAGTGTAGAATATTATGCACACGGCAACAATTTTATTTCAAATGTGTTTCCTTGTTAGATTATAATGATTAAATATGGTGTAAAAGTAGATTGCATGATTTCAGTTTTCTAAGTTACCTGTTTGATATGTATTTTTTCCAAGGTTAAAAGCTGTATCCCACCAACTGGCATTGATTGTGATGGAGAGACCTGTACTAATTAAACTGAAATATCAACATTACTATCATTACATTAGTGTTTTCTTAATCTGTGTTATTCGACTTGTGACAGAAATCAAGTAGATTACAAAACGAAAGGGACGCCTGCATTGCCATAAGACTGTAACGTGCCAAGGGAGCGTCCTCTATTTTTGATATGTGCATACCATATTCCGTGAGTTGTTTCCAGTTAAAACATACAAAGATTTCACAGAAAGTCAAGACTTTGTTATTCAAAAATACATTTGGTCCCACGTTACTGAGAATTGGTGATTTAGGTATGGATCCAAGGACGGTGGCTTTCTTGCATGTGCCAGACTTCGCACGTAACTGAAAGTGATAATCTAAACTGCCAGTTATAAAACCGCGTCTGTTTACAAAACATATCAATCTTCATTTAACAAAGTTATCTCTTTAAAACAACCGATGATCAAATGGTATTTAACGGATTTGAAAAATATCGTTTACTCTTAATATTGAAATATTTATCCTTTATGACTGAAAATTGAACACGGTTACCGAACTTTTAATCATTGCATTTTCGTTGTTTTATGTTATGGCTTACCTTTGCTGCAGCGTAAGGTGTAAATCCAACCAGGGTCCATACAGATAGCGAATGTACTGTAAGTCCCCATGGACCGTAATATGGTGATCTGCCTTCAGTTGTTGGAAGTCTATAGTCCATTTTTAAACTGTATTTCCCTAATTTAATATCCTATTTTGGAGACGGATGCTTGCTTTATTTCGGTTTTACTGTCCTTCGATGATATGTGTTTATTGCTTACGTGTATTTATGGTTAATTCCATACTTGTTTTAGACACGATATGGCTGAAATATTGCAGATGTGACTTAACTTTAACTCACTTACTCACTTACTCATATTTTATGATCTTTGCGCATTCATTATATGTGTAGATCAGTCTAAGTCGTCTTGACAACTGTCTCAATTCAGATACACAAGACGTGGTTGGATGGAACTCCACACCCATGATGATATGTATGCCTTGTTCTCTCAGTGTTTGTCTCTGCTCTTTTTAGTCTGTAGTGCTTCATTAGGGCACTAGTTTCGATAATTGTAACATTTCTGTTGTTGATATGAATACACATGAAATCGCACAATAAAGAAGTTTTCTTTTTATCAGATCACGAAGGTAACGTTAAAGGTAAAGAGGAAATACAAACAAAACCAGCTGAAACAGATGTGTGGCAATGGATCGGTTACTGAAACCGCGTCGTCGCATGGGGTGATTTGAAAGTTCTTGTCTGACAGTGTCGAGAACATTCCAACCACACTATCTGAGATTCTGCTCTGAGAGTTTCGTGAATATTCGCGTAATTCATCTTGTTTGTTTCATGGAACATGTGCCTGCTTGTGCATGACAACGAAGATAATTGTTTTCGGTAAAATCGATTATGTACATTTTGACAAAGAATGAGAATAAGTTTCTGGATATACAACGTCTTAATTATGTACAAGCGACGTTTCGACATGTCGTAATGTCGTTGCCAGGCAACAGAAAACAGTTGTTTTTGGGGGGTTTTTTGGGGGTTTTTTTTATTGGTTCACATGATTACACATAGTGTCATGTACAAAGCAGAGGTACATATCGATGGATGATATACAGAAATTATATCAACATTATGATAGTAGACATATATACAGGTTGGTATAGGTGATATATGACAGATATATCGAAAGATTCAAATTTATCCAAGTACTGAGGAAAAGGGGCCCCATTAATGATTGAAACGTTCGATCTTATTATTTTCTTTCTCGACAAAGAATATTTCTTTTAGGGTTTTTGTAAATGAAGTTATGTTAGGATGTATATTCTTAATACTACTTACTTAAATGTGGCTTTTGGCAATGATGTTGTGGTTTAGTGATGTATTTCGGTGTAGAGTACCAAACCAAACCATATGTTTTGTAAAGTGAAATGAATGAAAGAATGAATTCTAAAGCCAAATTTGTAATTTTCACAAAAAGGTTTGTGTCACTCGGCATTCCCAGTACACATGGGCACCTGTGGCGAGCCACCTCCTCGTGGTGGGTGCTGGGTAACGCTAAGAGCTCGCCGACACCCCTGTAGTGGACCCGGGGGAATATTTGGTCCACCAACTTGCCATGGGTTGCAGCCCTGTGTCAGTGGAGGAAGGGATCCTGGTAGGTGAGGGCAATGTGACCTTGCAACCGCGTTCCTGTTGCTGAATACACCACTTTGGCCCTGACTTCGCCAAGACATGTGGTCGAATGGGCCCGGTTCGACCAATCGGCCGGTCATGCCAAGCCCTGTGCATGGAGTATTATTATATTTATCAATGCACACATATCATTTGGAATTGTTGGA
Organism: Haliotis asinina; assembly: GCF_037392515.1. NCBI lineage: Eukaryota > Metazoa > Mollusca > Gastropoda > Lepetellida > Haliotidae > Haliotis > Haliotis asinina. The sequence continues at coordinate 6,161,255 of NC_090280.1, forward strand.
TCTTTGGACCGAGCTTTATTATCTAAAACATTTTTTTATTTTGAAATATGTTGTTCTGAACTGTACCTAGAGTCCTATACTAAAAGGCGGTGGCTCATGGGCCAATCTGGTGGAATTATTAATCTTTTAATTCTTCTGCTGGAGTATATCATCCGGGTATCCTTGGTGCTGCAAGCTGGAGGCCCGCTTGCTTTAGCATTGTCCTTATGATACTTCGTGGTGGGTGGGGAGCTCGGATGATGAACCATATTACCTTAACCATGGCTTACGAAATACCACTAAAACGTCCACTTGATATTGACCCCGTTGATACTGACCACAGACCGTCTGCATCGATTGAATATTGGCCGCGTGTCATTGTGATTGAGACTCCTAACAAGACACCGTTAAAACTGAACCCCTTTGCTGTGTCCAAGGGTACTCAAGGTATTGCTGGGGAGGTGAAAAACATTAGACGCTTGCGTTCGGGTGCCCTGCTAGTAAATGCGGGAAAAAGCAACAAGCAACGAACCTGATGAACATTAAATCTTTCGTGGGCATTCCGGTCACGGTCTCTGCTCACAAGACCTTGAACATGAGTAAAGGTATTGTGAGAGATCGAGATCGATTGTTTGGTGATTTGTCGGACCTTCATATAATCTCAGAAATGAAGGATCAAGGCTGCCAAACTACCTTGACTTGGGTAAATTGCGATTCTCCACAGCTTTTGTACCCTGCTATGTCATCACGGACTGAGGAATCACTTCCTAGTACATCAAAATCTTCTTCTGATCACAAATCACCATCATCTCAGTCACCCTCAAAGTCTCAATCGACAGCTGATAGTCAACAAACGGTGAAAAGTAAACCGAAGCCAAAGCCTGATGCTTCAAAACAACAAAGTGGCAGAGCTAAAAGGGTCCTAAAGGGTCACAAAGCAAAATTCAATTGTTCAATATATATGGATCCCTTGAAGACATGGACGTTTCTGAAAATGTCCATTCTAGGGCACATAGCTTGTCGCCTTCCAAAAGAGTGCGGTATAGATCCCCAATAAATCCCCCCAAAAGATAGTTTATTCCAATAATATTGTACAGTGGAACTGCAGAGGATTGAGGACTAATATACACGAATTACAGCTATTAGTCCAAGATTTTACACCTTCAGCATTATGGCTCCAAGAGACATATTTAAAACAAACAGATACATTTGACCATTTTAATGCATATCATTGTTTTTCACCTCCGGTTGAGAGACAGGTGATAGGACCACTGGCGGATCATCCATTCTAGTCAGACAAAACGTTCTTCTAAGCCCTGTTTCAGTTAATATTAATATGCAGGCTGTTGCAGTGAAAATTACTTTACATGTAGCGTTTACGCTATGCTCTCTTTATATTTCGCCGTCTTCGACGTTTGCCAAAACTGATCTTCAAGCTCTATATGACCAACTCCCGAAGCCCTGTATTATGATGGGAGATCTAAAGGGGCACAACCCACTCTGGGGTAGTGTAAATACAAACACTAAGGGTAAATTGTTGGAGGACTTTTGTTCTGACAATGATTTATGTATTTATAATGATGGTTCCAGCACATATTTACATCCTGGTACAGGGACCTATTCTGCTCTTGACTCACAAATTCAGAACTGCTAAATGAATTTGAATGGTCAGTCCACGATGACTTCTGTGGAAGTGACTATTTTCCTACTATATTAAAAGCTGTAACTCTATCTGATGTTCCTCCATCAGAACGTTTTATTGACCTTCCTGATGCTATTAAATGTTTTTTTTTCTGATGAACTGAATTCCATAGCTGATGAGTGTATACCAAAGTCCTCTGCAGTTCCACATATTCGAAAACCATGGTTCAGTGATGAATGCAAACAAGCTAGGAAGGCAAGGAAAAAAGCAGAACATTATTTCCGTCGCCATCCTATGGTGCATAATTTAAATAAATTTAAAAATTTTAATGCTAAAGCGAGGCGTACATTTAAACAGAACAAACGCCAATCTTGGCAAAATTATGTATCCAAAACAATTCTCGGACACCCATGTCCAAGGTATGGAACATGGTCCAGAAAATTAAAGGCAATGGTGCTAAGTCTGGTGTCCATCATCTTAAACATGGAGATCAATTGCTTACTGATAAATCAGATATTGCGAATAAACTGGACGAAACTCTTGCTAAACATGCTTCCTCTTCTAATTATGTACCAAAATTCCAGCAATATCAAAAACAACAAGAAAAGAAAACTATTAATTTCAATTCTGATAATGGGAAAGATTACAGTGAAACGTTTTCTATTCATGAACTCCATACTGCTCTTGATCAAGCTCATGACACTGCTACAGGAGCTGATAACATACATTATCAACTTCTGAAGCACTTACCAGAATCATGTTTAGAGACGCTCTTATCAATTCTTGATGATATTTGGACTTCCAGGAAATTTCCTTCTTCATGGCGTGATGCTATAGTAGTACCAATACCTAAACCTGGACGTGATCATACGGATCCATCCAATTATCCTCCGATTTCATTAACTAGCTGTGTTTGCAAGACCATGGAACGCATGATAAATTAGTTTGGTACTTAGAAACAAATAACCTTTTAACAGATATAGAATGTGGTTTCCGTAGGAACAGAAGTACGGTCGATCACTTAATGCGATCAGAATCATTTGTGAAAAAACGCGCTGATTAAAAAACAACACGCTGTGTCTATCATTTTTTATCTTGAGAAGGCATATGACACAACCTGGAAATATGGCATTTAAAGATTTACATGATTTCAGTTTGCGAGGTCGTTTGCCTGAATTCATAGCCATTTCTTTAAATAACAGACAGTTTCAAGTTCGAGTGGGTTCTACAGTGTCTGATCATTGCAATCAGGATCAGCGTGTTCCACAAGGCAGTATTTTGTCAGTCTCACTTTTTAGTATAGAGATAGATAGTTTATCAAAAGTTTTAAACGATTCAATTGATATATTGTTCTTTGTGGATGATTTTAATATTTTTTGTCGTGGGAAAAATATGCATACTATTGAACTACAACTGCAGCTGTGTTGAAATAAAATAGATAAATGGTGTCTTGAAAATGGCTTCAAATTTTCTAAATCAAAAACCAACTCTATACACTTTTGCCGTAAATATAAACCTCATAAAGACCCAGAACTATTTCTAAGTGGCACCTCTATCAAAGTTGTAAAGGACGCTAAGTTTTTGGGACTTATTTTTGATTCACATTTGACTTTTTTGCCCCATATTAAATTCGTAAAAGCCAAAGCTTGAAGGCACTCGATTAATTAAAGTTTTTTTCTAATTCAGAGTGGGGAGGGGATCAGACTACCCTCCTTCACTTATATAGATCACTCGTCCGCTCAAAATTTGATTATGGCTCCATCGTATATGGTGGAGCCTGGAAAAGCAACCTGAAGCTATTAGATTCAGTCCATCACCAAGGTCTACGACTTTGTCTTGGGTCCTTCAGAACTTCACCTATTGACAGTCTTTACGTTGAGGTCGATGAACCAGCTCTTACATAACGTTGTATTAAATTATCCTTACTATACATAAACTAAATTACACTCTAATGAATCTAACCCTGCATATAACTGTGTGTTCAATCCACTTTATGAGGATTTGTATGACAAGCAGTCTTCTCTTGTTCAACCTCTAGGGCACAGAATTAAACCCTTTCTTTCTTCGGTCGGCTTTGAGCTGGAAAACATAGCTCCCTTCCGTCTTCTTTCTTCTTCTCCTCGGCAGTTGGTTAGGCCACAAGTTGACCTAACATTAACGACTTTTAAAAAATCAGAAACGAATGAATTACAGTAGAAACAAGAATATAATCAATTGAAACATAAATATAGCCATTATATATCCTTAGTTACAGATGGTTCCAAGGACGGTGGCGCAGTGGTTTGTGCCACTGTCATTGGATCCAGAACAATATCTTTTAGATTACCAGATAATAGTTCTATTTTTAAAGCTGAAGCTAACGCCATATTAACAGCTCTTAAATATATTCAAGGCACCCTAAACATAAACAATATATAATCTATTCCGACTCTCTTGTCTTCAGGCGATTAAAGATTTACCATGTAAACATCCACTTTTAATTGACATTATTGAATTGTATAATGATCTTGCTACTGGCCAATACGATATCGTCTCCTGTTGGTTACCCAGCCATGTAGGCATTTCAGGTAACACAATGGCCGATCTTGCTGCCAAGGCAGCACTCAACAAATCTGTGACACCACTTCTTATTCCATACTCTGATTACAAAGCTAGCATTAGAACGTATACACGTGATCTGACACAGAAGAAGTGGGACACTCAAGTAGGTATAAATAAATTATCTGATTATTATATTGGTTACACTTACTTGGGCTGTCGGTCCAGAATTTGAAGAGGTTATTTTACGACGATGTCGTATTGGTCATACTAGATATACTCATGCATATCTTTTAAAAGGTGAGGACCCTCCATTTTGTATCCCTTGTGATGAGTAAGTGACATTGAAGCATATTCTGCTTGACTGTTTTGAATTCTCATTCACAAGGCATAAATATTTCAATGTCAAAACTGTTAAGGATCTTTTTACAAATGTTAATTCTCATTTAATTATTGGTTTTTTAAAAGAAATTGATTTTATGGTTGAATTTTGAATAATATGTTCTGTAAATAGATGTATTTCAATTATTGGTAGTTTAGATTTGTAACTAGAATTGTTGATGGCTGTACCCCGAGAGGGGGTTGACGTATTGTATAATTATTGTCCTCCTGAGAGAGTACGTAAGTCCAAAAACATTCACAGTAAATTTAAACGTTCCACTGTTCTTAATCGTAGCATATTTGTGTTTTTAAATTTTGGCTAGATGTGTCTAAAGTGCTAACAGCTGAGGGGATGATGTAAATCCAACTAGGGTTCATGCAGGTAGCAAAGGTACTGTAAGTCCCCATGGTCCCTAGTATGGTGATCTACCTTCAGTTGTTGGCAATCTATAGCCTGTTTTTATATTGTCTTCTCCGAATAGTACTATTAGTTTTAAGTTTCCACGCAGGTTTTAATCCCATTTGTGATATTCTAGTTGTTTTACTGTCCTTCGGTGACAGTTTTTTTATAATGTACATGTGATCTTGTTTATTGTTGAACGTTCTCGTCACAATATGGCTGGGATATTGCCGATGTGACGTTAAATATTAACTCACTCACTCCCTCACTCACCCAGTACATATAATAAACACTCACATTTAGATCCTTGCAGAAACAGCATACATTACTATAAACTTTCTTCATTTTAAGCAATTCTCTTTTAGTATAGATAGCACCTTGTAGAAATCTATATTGAAAATCTATGACTTTTGTGTCTTGAAACCTTTTCTGTATCCTCTAAATACATTTCCCAGTCAAAGTCTGTTTCCGGGAATAAGCTGCCACACAAACATTTTGGTATATATCACTGGAAATAAGTTACACAACGTTCTGCATCCTTTAGATGTTTTTGTGAGACAAAATCTGGCAATGACTACTATTTAAATCCCAGACTGGTATTAAATTACATTGGTTTAGAGTATTTTTCCAATATCTATAATCTAGTACCGTGGATACCTTGCTTTTAACGATTCCAATGACAATATTCCATTTTCATCACAGAGATCCCTAATATTAATAATCTCTTTATCTGCCCAATTCTTTTTATAGTTTAATGATGTTTCGATTAAACCATACTGGCTGTGATAGAATTTCATTGAAATTCCTTGGGTCAATATAACGTTTTTGGTAAAATAGTTGCCATGCTTTTAGTACATCCTGCCAAAAAGGGTTTTCAATCTTAATGTAGGCATCAGAATTTGCTCCTAAATTAAATATGTCTTTGAAAGGTATGTTGCATCATCTTTTAGATCAAATTCACCAACTACCCATTCAACGTTTAGATCATTACATATCATACCAGTAGATTTAACTTTTGATACAATCCATATTGCTTTTGATTTATTCAAATTAATTTTCAAACCCGACATTTTGTGAAAATATTCCAACATAACTGTGTCTATTGCAGAGTACAAACTCTCTTCAGCCCCATTCAGAAATAGTTCAGTATCATCATCATATTGATTCAGTTTATATTCATTATCATTCATAACTATACTTTTGATGTTTTCATTATGTTTAATATTGCAACCAAGAATCTCAGGTACAAAGAGGAAAAGAAAATGGGGATAAAGGGTGTCTTTCTCTACAGCCCCTTTCATTTGAAAAAAAAATTCAGATAGGTTACCATGTTGGATGACGCAAGATGTTGTTTCATAAGTTAAGGTATTTATCCATCCTATCAGTTTGGGGCCAGATTCGAATTTATGGAGGACTAGATTGATAAAATCTTTTGAAACAGAATCAAACACTTTTTGGGGGGTTTAAAACATAATATCATACACTAATCTTGTATTTTCACTTATTGTCCTCCCTGGTATAAAACCAGTTTGGTTAGAGTGATTGAGTTCGTCTAGAGTAGTTTTTAATCTATGTGCTATACAGGAGATGATAATTTTGTAAATAGTACTGAGTAAAGTGATTGGTCTCCAGTTTTTTAAAGTAATGTTCTATCGGTATTGGATTTTGGAATACAGGTAATAACACCTCTTTTCCAATTCGCAGGCATTTCATTCTTGGCTAATACATCTTTAATGAATCTATAGATCCATGATTCTAATTCTTTCCAAAACAATTTGAAGAAATCAATAGGAAAACCATTAATCCCTGGGCTTTTATTATTCTTCATTCTGTACACAGTATGAAATTATCCCCATGCTTCATCTCCTCAACGTTTTGACAACAACACATATGCACATTAATATTTATTGAAAAGTGAGGGTCCGCTTTGTATCATGAAAGTATCATGGTCAAGCATGTTTGCTGAGTTTTCTATCACAAGGGATAACTATTTGAATGAATGCAAAAAACAACGAAGGATCTTCAAAATCATCTTGCTCTTTATTTATTCCTTGAATTTTTAATTGACTGACAGATTTTGATAGTTTGTAGATTGCTGGCGTTTAATATTGCACCTAACAGATGGTCAGAGGCTGTATCTTTTAAGGAAGTTAAAGTATCATACAATCCTGAAACTTTCAAAGTCAGTTTTGACCTACAAAACTTTAATCGTAGAATATTTGTTGTTTTAAATATGGCTAAATCTCACAACAGTCACCAGGGGCTGAACGGATGGTGTAAATCCAGCTAGGTCCATGCAAAGGACCATGCACTGTAAGTCCCTATGGTCCCTGGCATGCTGATAAACCTTCGGTAGCAGGTGGTATATAACCTGTGTTCATCCTAATATCGCATTTTACTATGTTCTAGTGAGGTTTTTTACTGTTCCTCGCAGACAGATTCTAAGATATGATATACATTATTTTAACGTGACCATTTTAAGTTTCAGTATGACTGAAATATCATGAATGTGAGTGTAAATTTTAGCTCTCTCATCTCCCCAGCTTATGGAATGCCAATGAAAAAAGACATTTTGCCTGTGATGAAAACGCCACAACAGTGTGTTCCTTCAGAGTTTCTTCAGCTACTCCCATGTCTACAATGCCCAATATGCCAATATATATAAAAGGCAATATATCACAGTATTACTGTAAGTCCCGCTGACACAATGGTAATGTTAGTCCTCATAGTCACTTGTACAGTGATCTTCAGCTGCTGTTTATGTTGCGTTGTTTTCTGTGGTGATTTACATTTCTAAGTAGTCCCTGTTATAACATGCCGGTTTCGGTTTGAGGACTGGACGCCATAACTACTGTGCTACTTAAACGTCCTTATCATCGTGAAGAGAATTAATATCCAGCGGATCCACTGAAGATCCCAATAAAGGCGTATATGGGATTCAAAACAGCAGCTTGTAAATCCTGGCATTTCTAAGCGCGACAACTTTCGGACCACTTGGAATATAACATCAGTGTACTGCCTTAAGAAGAAACCATTTATAAGATTGTACACTGCTTTATCATTGTGTTTCTTTAACTTCTCTGGGTATCCTACATTTTCCAATTCTCAACAGGTAATGTACTATTTACAAATCTCTTGGAAAATGTCTCCTCCATTTGAGATATCAGACTGTTGATAAGTGTTCTTTGATCCTTATTGTAGAAGAAGGTGAGCTGAAGTTGATTTGACTTTCTATGAAAGTTCCCCTCTGACTGTCGTAAAGCACACTGTAGTTTCCCGTCAATGCCCGCCTTCTTCAAGAAAGAGGATATCCTGATAAGCTCCTGGTTTAAGTTGTCTTTCAGGGAGTCATAGAAAACTGGCAGGACATCTTCATGCTCCATCCACGAACGATAGAAGCTCAGGTACCGAGGTGCTTCGCTTTCTATATATGTGCTCCAATCTGAATCACAACAAAATTACAACAAATTACAACCCATATCATGAAGCTATTTCTGTCTATCAGTATGATATGATTTTCATCAACAACATGAAGATTTTCAGAAGAATAAAAGCAGCAATAGGTAGTTTATATTTCATATAGATAAACAGAAGTAGCTTTGTGAACTCAGTCAATATCGTACAGCTATAACACTGCTGAAACAAACATATACTCATGATATAGACACAAGTGTACAATCGTCCCTCCTTTAGGAGAGATTTCTAATGGGTGTGGAAAGGGTTTTGTTATAATCATTTTTACACACTAAACTGCATGGATGTAAGCAAAAGTGGCGGGGCAATCCAGGCACAGTCAGGCCGGTTTGGCAGCTCTGACAACGAATTGGACTTCTTCCAGGATACCCAACCAAGAAATGGAGACTCCCGGACACCGCAGCCTTCTGCATTACCTGAAGTATCAGGCTTAGTTTAAGGAGATACCAAAATATGGGCAACGAGAAAATATATCTGGCGCCCGAAGACAGCATACGTGGGATGCAAACGAAACATTTCAAAGGCGAAGGTTTCAATGTTTTTCTTGCATCCTGCCAATTACAATTCCGGACAGAAAAATGAAACCAACGAAACTGGCTTTATCAAAACGGCCTAGACTTATTGCTTTTCCTGTACTGCACATGGAACTATTTAAGAGATGCTTAAAAGGCATCATCTTCCATGACACGATGGACATGTTCAGGGCTATAGTAGATCTATAGTAGATCAAAGCCACACGCATGACGAAGGTGGTTACAGAAACAATCGTGTAAGTTAAAATATGTCATTTGTGGCAAGAAAGGGCATCTAAAATCTGTCAAAGCCCAAATAACCCATTAGAGAGGATAGTTACGGGGGACGCACAATGTTTAGGCTCAAGCCAACAGCACAGTCCTATGATAAATATCATGTCTGGTGGAAGTATGAACGATCTCTAAATAATCTTTAAAAGACAATGTCTGCAGCTGTCGCTAACAAGTCAGCAGGCGTCGGAACAAAACACCTATTCCATGTTTAAACTACAGTTTATGTGGAAGGTACGTATACAATTTATGGTCATTCACTTAAAGCAGACACATGTATTTACTTGAGAAATGATCGAGGGTGCCTTGTCCTGTGTGTCCAGCTTTTCGACGTGTAAACTCGGCAAGAAGGGCTTCAAACGGGTTTCTGATCAGTAATATTGCCCGCTTGTATAGCTTAGCAGGAAATGAGTGTGTCTTTATCGCAACCACAGTACCGTCTTCACGTCCCTCTCCGGGGAAGCCATTTTTATGCAGAGTTCCATCGTTGTACACAGATCCAGTCAAGATTCCTGGAACGATAGGTTGAATATTGTGATAATGGGTACACAATGTAAGTTGAAAATAAAGATCCAGTACTGAAGTTGTGATGTCTCATGGATCCCTCTCTAAGCTGGCCCACTATGGAGGACATGAACATATTGACAGTAGTACAAGGTCATGGATTAAAAGTAGTATTGCCCACTTCACTGATGTGACCAGTGCCGTTTTTATTGTTAATAACACTGCATCTTGGTTGTTCATTGTTACTCATCCAAGCTTTTCAAGAATGTACATAAACTCAACAGCACAAAGAAAACATTGATTTTTACAGCATTTGTTCGTTTTGGTGTACTGAAATACGACGATGTAGTGAGCTGTATCTAAAACCATTCACCATGTTGGATTCACGTGTGACTGTAATAACAACACGTTCTCTAGATATTGTCATGTTTTCGAAAATACACTTACACGAACGCCGAAGTGCGCTTTCCTCTATATTGGATAATGTTTACAAAATCACGTTTCGAGAAGGCCGGTATTGAGAAGCCTATTACATCATGTATACTTCATAGTCAGCTGCGACAAATGCATCATTGAATTCCCCAGACATCTTAGAATCAAATCACAAATGGTCTATGTCACCAATACCAACTGTCTAAATAAAACGAAATGAAAAGCAAACAAAGACAAATTCCGATATTACACTGCGTAGCATTTTAGGAACGTTTCCAGCATCCAGCTGTCATTACTTACAATGACCCTTAGAACGCTTACAATATTCAGGGGAAGAACATTGTAGCAAGAAATAGCAAATTAAAAATAGATACAATGCAATCAGTTGATAATTGATAAGAAACTGTCAAACTTTTAGTGCAGTGTGACAACATGACTGACGCAAAATCACGCAGAACGACAACGGTACATGTCGGCATTTCTAGCTTCTTCCGTGATTGGCACCCGTGCGAACCACTTCCTCGTGGTGGGTGCTGGGTAACGCTAAGAGCTCGCGAACACCCTCGTTGTGGACCCGAGGGCATATTTGGTCCACCATCCCGTGAGCCGTGGGTTGAGGCCCTGTGTTGGTGGAGGACGTGAGTCTGGGGGTTGAGGGCAATGGGAGCCTGAGTATTAGCGTTCCCTTTGCTCAACACACCCCTTCGACCCTTACTTCACCTAGACGGGAGGTTGAATGGGCCCAGTTCAACCAATCGGCTGGTCATGCCAAGCCCTGTGCATAGATTATTTATATAGATCAATGCACAAGAATGATTTGGAATAGATGTAATTTTGGTCTTGGTTTTATTGTCTAAAACATGTTTGATTTTGAATTATGTTGTTTTGAATTTTGCCTAGATTCTTATGCCCAGAAGGCGAAGGCTCATGGGCCAGTCTGGTGGATTAATTATTCATCATTCTTCTACTGGAGTATATGATCCGGGTATCCTTGGTGCTGCAAGTTGGAGACCCACTTGTTTTTAGCATTGTTCTTGTGATACTCCGTGGTGGGTGGGCAGCTCGGATGATGAACCATTTGACACCAACCATGGCTTATGAAATCCCACCTAAACAAGCAAAACGTCCACTTGAAAGTGATCCTGTTGATATTGACCACAGACCGTCTCTATCAATTGAGTATTGGCCACGTTTCCTTGTTGTTGAGACTCCTGACATGACACCCTTTCGCAGTATCTAAAGGTATTCAAGGTATTGCTGGGGATGTTAAGAACATCAGACGCTTACTTCAGGTGCGATGCTGGTTGAGTGCGGCAAAAAAAACAAGCAACTAATCTGATGAGTATTGAATCATTTGTGTGCATTCCGGTCACGGTCTCTGCTCACAAAACCTTGAACACAAGTAAAGGTATCGTCAGAGATCGTGATCGATTGTTTGCTGATATGTCCGAACTTGACATAACATCAGAAATGAAAGATCAAGGTGTGCTGTATTTAAAGCGCTTTTCCACCCGGAAAAAACAAAAACAATGAAGCATTCCAAACGAATACGTATCTGTTTACTTTTTGATGTCCAAATGCTCCCAAATCAGTGACGGCAGGTTATTGCAACATCCACGTTGAAACATACACCCCCAACCCACTCAGGTGTTTTAAATGCCAGAAATATGGACACGACGTAACTACCTGCACATTGTCTGTTGTGTGTGCTCACTGTGGTGAGAAGACACACACAAAAGAAGATTGCCACAGTGATTTTTAAAAAATGCACCAACTGCGCAGGCGATCTTTCATCTTCTTCGAAACAGTGTCCAATTTGCAAAGAGCAAATGGCGATTTAACAAAATAAAGTTTGCCCAAAATACCTCTTTTTTTGAGGCAAAGAAATTGGTGAAGAAATCTGACCTTCCAGAAAGTTATGCTACAGTAGGAAAACCATCATCTGAGTCTACCTCTAAAATAACAAAATCATCCACAGGATGCCAAACTATCTTGACTTGAGTCAGTTCCGACTCCCCACAGGTTTTATACCCTGATATATCATCCCAGACAGAGGAATCACTTCCTAATACATCAAAGTCCTCTGATCATAAATCATCTTCACAGTCACGCTCCGAGTCTCATTCAACAGCTGATAGACAACAAATTGTTAAAACTAAACCCAAACCTAAGTCTGATGCTTTAAAACAAAAGAACAACGTGGCAGGGCCCAAAAGGGTCACAAAATAGAATTCAGTTGTTCAACAAATATGGATCTCTTGAAGATATGCACGTATCTGAAAACGTCCATTCTAGGGCACATAGCTTGTCGCCTTCCAAACATAGAGCGGGTAGATCTCCAATAAATCCCCCCCCCCCCCCAAATAGTTTATTCCAGTACTTTTGTACAGAAGAACTGTAGAGGACTGAGGACTAATTTACATGAATTACAGATATTAGTCCAAGATTTTAAACCTTCTGCGATCTGTTTGGAGGAGACTTATTTAAAACAGACAGATTCTTTGGACCTTCGTCATTCCAAAGCATCATTGCTTTTCACCTCCAGGTGATAAGGCCACGGGAGGATCTTTCATTCTACTCAAAAAGAGCATTATCCATAGCCCCGTTTCACTTAATACGAACCTGCAGGCCGTTGCAGTACGACTAACTTTGCACGTTGCGTTTACATTATGCTCTCTCTATATCTCTCCATCTTTGACGCATCACAAAACCGGTCTTCAAGCTCTCTATGACCAACCGAAGACCTGTATGATAATCGAAGATCTGAATGGGCACAATCCACTCTGGGGAAGTGTAACTACATACGCTAAAGGTAATTTACTGGAGGACTTTTGTTCTGACAATGATTTATGTATTTATAATGATGATTCAAACACATATTTACACCCTCGTCCAGGAACCATTCTGCTCTCGACTTGTCACTCACAAATTCAGAACTACTAAATTAATTCGAATGGTCAGTCCACGATGACCTTTGTGGAGGTGACCATTTGTAACTCTATCTGATGTTCCCCAATCATCAAGGCGGAATTTCCAAAAGGCTAACTGGGCTTTACATGAAACACTGTGTGCTGCAAAACCTAAACCTGAACGTTTTAATTACGTTCCTGGTGCTATTAAATGCTTTTCTGATGAACTGAACTCCATAGCTCATGAGTGTATACCAAATTCCTCTGCAGTTCCACACATAAGAAAACCATGGTTCACTTATGAATGCAAACAAGCTAGGAAGACAAGGAAAAAAGCTGAACATTATTTCCGTCGCAATCCCATGGTACATAATTTAAATCAATTTAAAATTTTAATGCAAAAGCGCAGCATACTTTTAAACAGAATAAACGCCAATCTTGGCAAAAATACGTATCCAAAATATATTCTCGGACACCCATGTCTAAGGTATGGAACATGGTCCAGAAAATTAAAAGTAAAGGTACTAAATCTGGTGTCCATCTTAAGCATGGTGATCCATTACTTACAGATAAATCAGATATTGCGAATAAACTGGGTGAACTCCTCGCTAAACACTCTTCCTCTTCTAATTATGTACCTAAATTCCAGCAGTATCAAAAACAACAAGAAAAGAAAAATATTAACTTCAGTTCTGATGATGGGGAAGACTATAATGAACTAATTTCTATTCATGAGCTTTATACCGCTCTTGCCCAAACCTACGATACTGCTACAGGAGCTGATAATATACATTATCAACTCCTGAAGCACTTACCAGAATCCTGTCTTCAAACTCTGTTGACCAATTTTGATAATATTTGGACATCGGGTAACTTTCCTCCCTCTTTCCTCCCCCACTTAGTGCGCTTAGAATCATTTGTTAAAAACGCTTTAATCAATAAACAACATGCTGTGTCTCTCCTTTTTGATCTTGAGAAGGCATATGACACAACCTGGGAATATGGCATTTTAAGAGATTTACATGCCTTCGGCCTGCGAGGTCGTTTGCCTGAATTTGTAGCCAATTTGTTAAATGACAGACAATTCCAGGTCCGAGTGGGTTCTGCCCTGTCTGATCATTACAATCAGGATCAGGGTGTTCCTGAAGGCAGTATTTTGTCTTTCACTCTTTTTAGCATAAAGATCAACAGTTGAAAGTTTTAAACGATTTAATAGACGGATCTTTGTTTGAGGGTGATTTCAATATTTCTTGTCGTGGGGAAAATATGCATACTATTGAACAGCAACTGCAGCTATGTTTAAAGAAAATAGATAAATGGTGTCTTGAAAATGGCTTCAAATTTTCTAAATAAAAAACCAGTTGTATACACTTCTGTCGTAAATAGAAACCCCATAAAGGCCCAGAACTATTTATAAGTGGTACCCCGATAAAAGTGGTCAAGAAGGTCAAGATCTTGGGACTTAATTTTGATTCACATTTGACCTTTTTGCCGCATATTAAATCCCTTAAAGCCAAATGCCTGAAGGCAGTCGCTTTATTACAGGTTGCTTCTATTTCAAAATGGGGAGGGGATCAAACTACCCTTCTTCACTTATATAGATCACTGGTGCGATCTAAACTTGATTATGGCTTCATCATATATGGTGGAGCTTGTCAAAGCAACGTAAAACTACTTGATTCTGTGGATCACCAAGGCCTAAGACTTTGTCTTGGTTCTTTTAGAACCTCTCCTATAGACAGTCTTTATGTTGAAGCTGATGAGCCTTCTCTCAACCAACGCCGTATAAAACCATCTTTACAGTACATTACAAAATTAGCTCCTAATGAGTCTAATCCTGCATTTAATTGTGTCTTTAATCCTCTTTATGAGGATATGTATAACAAAAGGTCTTCCCTTGGTCCGCCTCTTGGGCTCAGAATTAAGTTATTTATTGCTGCTTCTAGCACTGAGCTGGGAAAGATAGCTCCTTCCCGACTTCTTTCTTCTCCTCCTTGCCAGTTGGTTAGGCCACAAGTTGACCTAACATTAACTACATATAAAAAATCAGACACGAATGAATTACAATTGAAACATAAATATAGCAATTATAAATCCTTATTTACAGATGGGTCTAAGGACGGTGGAGCAGTGGCTTGTGCCACTGTCATTGGATCCAGAACAATATCTTCTACATTACCAGACAACAGTTCTATTTTTACAGAAGAGGTTAACGCCATATTGACGGCTCTTAAATATGTTCAAATACACCCTAAACATAATATATAATCTATTCAGATTCTCTTTCTTGCCTTCGGGCTATAAAAATATATCTTGGCAAAATCCACATTTAATTGAAATTATTGAATTGTATAATAATCCTGCTACTGGCCAATGCAACATCGTCTTTTGTTGGTTACCCAGCCATGTAGGGATTTCTGGTAACACAATGGCCGATCTTGATGCTAAGGCAGCACTCAACAAATCGGTGACACCACTTCTTATTTCATACTCTGATTACAAAGCTAGCATTAGAACTTACATTCGTGATCTGATGCAGAAGAAGTGGAACACCCAAGTAGGTATAAATAAAGTACATGAAATTAAACCATATATTGGTTTCACCTACTTAGGCTGTCAGTCCAGATTTGAAGAGGTTATTTTACGACGATGTCGTATTGGTCATAGACGATTTACTTATGTATACCTATTAAAAGGTGAGGATCCTCCTTTTTGTATCCCTTGTGATGAGAGAGTCACGGGCAAGCATATCGTGCTTGACTGTGTTGAATTCTCCATCATTTATAAGGGATAAGTATTTTACAGTTAAAACCATTCAGGACCGTTTTAACACAGTAAGTTCTCATTTAACTATTGGCTTTTTAAAAGAAATTGATTTCATGACTGAAGTTTGATTTTTATGTTCTGTAGATAGTTGCATTTTAATTACTGGTAGTTTAGATTAGTAACTTGAATTGTTAGTGGCTGAACTCTCAATGTGAGTTGAAGCATTGTAAAATTATTGTCCTCCTGAGAGAGAAGTCCAAAAACATTCACAGTAAATTTAAACGTTCCACTGTTCTTAATCGTAGCATATTTGTATTTTTAAATTTGGACTAGATGTGTCTAAATTGCTAACAGCCTAGGGGATGATGTAAATCCAACTAGGGTTCATGCAGGTAGCAAGGGTACTGTAAGTCCCCATGGTCCCTAGTATGGTGATCTACCTTCAGTTGCTGGCAATCTATAGCCTTATGTTATACTGTATTGTCCGAATAGTGATATTAGTTTGAACTTTCCACGCTAATTTTAATTCCATTTGTGATATTCTAGTTGTTTTACTGTCCTTCTTTGACAAGTTTTTATAGCAGACCTATATTGCCGATGTGACGTTAAATATTAACTCACTGACTCACTCACTCACTCACTCACTCACGCAGTACACATGACAAACACTCTCATTTAGATCCTTGCAGAAACAGCATATATTACTATCAACTTTCTTCATTTTAGGCAATTCTCTTTTAGTATAGATAGCACCGTGTAGAAATCTATATTGAAAATCTATGAGTTTTGTGTCTTGCAAACCTTTTCTCACTCTTCCGCCATTTACAATGCAAACGATAAAAACATATAACAGTACACAGTCAGAATAACTATGAATTATGAATTATCAAATGATTGCATTGTATCCATTTTTAATCATAATAGTCCTTGTCACCAATACGAACTGTCCAGATGAAACGAAACGAAATATACTTGGTATGAAACGCTATCGAAAGATAGCGGTTGTATGAAAAGTCTAAACAAAGAAAAATCTTAGGAAAGTTTCCAGAATCCAGTCGTGTAATCATTGCTTACAATGGCTCAATACGCTTACAATAGTCAGGGGATGCATACCGTAGCATGAAATAGCAAATTAAAAATAGATACAATGCAATCATTTGACAATTCATAAGAAACTGTCAAACTTTTAGTGCAGCGTGACGCCATGACTGACGCAAAATCAAGCAGAACGGCAACGGTACTTGTCGGCATTTCTAGTTATTTCCGTCATTTACAGTGCAAACGATAAAAACATATAACAATACACAGATAGTCAGAATGATTCTGATTACTTTTCTCACATTCATGTACAAAAAATCCCTCAATCAAGGAAAGAGTTCGCATAAAATCCTGTGCACCCTTGTCATCGAAGCCGCCATTTTGAAAGAAATCGGTCATCGGTAGCGATGTCAAACTTCAACATTGTTGCACATGTTACGCAGTTTCTTTAAGGTGAAGGTCGGTTGACCAAGACACAATGACCATATAGCAATCCAAATGCACTTTCTGTATTGTGATGTATATTTTGCGCATCGATCAGATATTTTTTCATGAAACTAGTTTCATGAAACTACATTTATCCATGTTCAACACAATATCATAAGTGGATATAAGGTATGCGGTTGTATTCTTTGAAAGCTGATTGTTTGAATAAGCTTATTGTTTGAATAATATTTACATGGGAAATTGACTCAGTAAGTGTATTATACCACATTTTAAGCCTCTACACAGCGATTTAATTCCAACTAAAAAGTAAAACTGATAATATTAATGAAATTGATTTGTACATTTTATGAAATGTAGAAGCACACATATTTAAACGAATTGCCTTGTTCATTGCATTGGTTTGTGTCGTTATTATAGACAAAAGAGAATTTTGATTGACCTGGTGCGAGTTTTACAAAAACGTTTTATGATTATCATTTTTTGTAGATAGTAAAGTCAATTCAAATTCGATTAAAACATATATATATATGTGTGTGTGTGTGTGTGTGTGTGTGTGTGTGTGTGTGTGTGTGTGTGTGTATATATATATATAATTACTTAATCAAATTACATCTACACAAACAGGATGCTATTACCTGCTTTCTGATGTAGTACAGTGGCATATTTTCTTACAAACTGAACAAAACATAACGAAAGTGTACTGTCCCTATCCACAGCAAATTCTCTCCATGTGATCCAGTGTACGCAGATCCAGGACCGGGCTAGAGCAAATCTCGCACAACGTTCACTTTTCAAACCTTATGAAAATGTGCGCCTGAAAAAAAACCCTCGGCATCCTGGGGGTTAAAGGTTCTGTTAAATCATTTCTCAAATTCCGACCCTATATGTTGAAAGGACAAGGTATGATAAGGGTGGTTTTGGGCCCTCAAACAGAATTGGCTGAGAACATGTTATTTGTTTAGAGACAAGTTAGCTTTGCATAAAAATGCTTTATTTTATATGACTTGAGGTGTAATTTCACTGCAGAGGAGTCGAAAATTGGTTTTGTCTTTTCCCATGAAAAATAGCAAGAAGTCTGAAATATCAGCATGCCGTAGTGACCTATTTACAACTGTCATTTTATTTACATACAAATTACAGCAGTTTTAAAACAGGTAGTCATGCTGAAAACCATGTCAATATCAGTCACAATGTTTTAATCTCAAGGGGACCAATTAGGGTTGCGAAACATTGTTAATTCGATTACTTGCGAAGTGTGTCCCCAAAACTCACCCATTATTCACAACATTCTTTGCAAATGTAATCCATGGGTCATTTGTACAACATGTAAGCATGTACTATAACTCACAGGGGCCTGTTGTGGGTAAAACTACATTTTAACTAGTAAGTGTTACTAATCAGTATGTACAACCAGATTTAGCAAATACACAGTTAACATCTCAATCATCATATGTTATTACAATAACCAATCATGTTCCACTAAAAATCACAGGTCTGGACCTCAAAGGGGCCCATTTTGGGTGAAATTACATTGTCGGCACAGGTTCATATTAACGCCATTCAAGTGTTAAAGTCAGTATTCAAAAGACTTCACAGAGTAACTATTCACAACTTATCCACTTTAAGGATATAAAGCGTCTACTATTACTCTTCATTCACACAGTCATCAATCTTATTCTCTGATTCGCTGTCAAGAACTGCAGCATTCAAGAGTGTATAAACCTAAAGTAGATGAATTTTAAAATACAGGGAACATACGAGACCGACTCGAAACGTTGAGTGGTCAGTGTCTTAAGGCTTGAGAAAAGATTTACATGATGTTTATTAAAGCTTGTTTCGGCAGTGTTGTAACATAGATTCCCAAACTTAAGAAAGAAAATACAATATTTGGATTTGATGTGAAACAGTTAATTTAAACAGACTTGATAAATAAACTTTGAAAAAAGAGAGAAAGGTTACATGGATTTTAACCTGCATGTCTGATAACACAAAAAGACCAACGGTCCACTATTGCAACCATTAGGCTACACATTCCTCTGCCTCACACTGTGGATTTAAGCTTATATATGACACTTTACAACAATGTATCACTTGACGTCAGCTTGTGTTCACCATCTTGTGTTCATAACAAATCGCTGCAAGATTCAAGACAACATATCCATATAACTTATCAACGTTAATGATTAACATTAGGCATACATGTCAAATCTGATGCATTTTTCTTTCATTTTTCGAGAAAATGTTGATTGGAGAAAAACACAAAACGTTGAGTATCAAATACAATGTAATTCTCACAAGTTGGACTCTCGCAATTTCGATTTTTTATAACTCAATACAAGGTTCGAAAAAATGAATTCAATAAAGTCTATTTACCCCTGTGCCCTACGTCAAGCATCAAAGTGAACATATCATGCACGGCAGGAGTTACCCCTATGCTCTACTTCAAACATCAAAGTGAACATATCATGCACGGCAGGAGCTACCCCTATGCTCTACTTCAAACATCAAAGTGAACATAACATGCACGGCAGGAGCTACCCCTATGCTCTACTTCAAACATCAAAGTGAACATATCATGCACGGCAGGAGCTACCCCTATGCTCTACTTCAAACATCAAAGTGAACATATCATGCACGGCAGGAGCTACCCCTATGCTCTACTTCAAACATCAAAGTGAACATATCATGCACGGCAGGAGCTACCCCTATGCTCTACTTCAAACATCAAAGTGAACATAACATGCACGGCAGGAGCTACCCCTATGCTCTACTTCAAACATCAAAATGAACATAACATGCACGGCAGGAGCTACGCCTATGCTCTACTTCAAACATCAAAGTGAGCATATCATGCACGGCAGGAGCTACCCCTATGCTCTACTTCAAACATCAAAGTGAACATAACATGAATGACAAGACTTACTCCTATGCCCTATTTCAAAAGTCAGCGTGAGCATAATATGAAGGACAAGAGTTGCCCCTACTTCAAGCATCAAAGACAGCGTAACATAAAGGACAACAATTGCCCTTATAGCATATGTCAAGCATCAAAGTGAGCATTACACGAAGGGCAACACTTGTCCCTATACCTTCCCTCAAGCATCAAAGTGAGCATAACATGAAGGGCAAGAGTTAGCCCTTATGCCAAACGTCAAGGATCAAAGTGAACATATCATGCTCGGTATCGTGGCCAATAAATGTACCTGTGAGTTGCTGTAGAAGATGTCTCATCCACGTGTTGCCGGATCCGGGGAAACTGGCTAAAGCTGTCAAGGGAAGCGTTCTGTTGGAGAAAGAAGGAATCTTGCAGTCCAGATCATGTGTATGAATACGATGAAGAGTGTCATTTGAGAAATAGAATCTCACACTTTTCAAACGTTCACTATCCGAAGCTATGAATATGATCGCTATACAAAACCCAATGAACAGCAATGTCTGAATGTGGCTTCGTGACAAGTATGAATGTCGCATCTTTGAATATGATATTGAGATGAATGTATTCACAACACTGAAGTTAGCTACATCCGCAATCGCAGACACGGATGTGACAATAATGTACAATAAACGGCCCCATAGCATTTAACTCAAGTCTGGGCTTAGATTATCCATATACCACACGTGAAGTTGCCAATAACACAAGACAGCTGCTGTCTGTGTTATACACCACTTACTAATATAATCATACACAACCCATAACTCGCTTGCACTGATTCAATTAAGTTACCCATTCCATACGGATACACCTTGATGCAGGTGTGAACCCATATTTCAGATCTCTCATAAAATGTACGTACTGCGTCTGTGGCTCTGTTTGCAAATCCAAAGGTTATTCCGTATTAGGCAAATGTATCACAAAAATAATTTTTAAAGAAACCTGAAAGGAAACTTGCAGTGGCAACGAGATGAGTCTCCGGTAAAGGTGTCTCAGCAACGCTCCTGAATAATTCAAAGAGTGTGCCTTACGCCCGGTTTAACAACCCATCTAGCAATATTCAATCTGACTGCGACATGTAAATAATCGAGTCTGGCCCCAAAAATCAAATTATCAACAGCATTAGCATCGATGTACATAACTGTACATCGCCTATTTCGACACGCATCTTCACAGTCACTGACCCGACTGGCGTGTGAATTTTGATGAGGTCATTTTGTGAAAAGTTCAGTCTCTTCGACTTGTTCAGTTAAATAAACTTTTAAATCATGCGAGGTTATGGCCTGATGAAAAGGTTCATCATATTAGTAGCTTAACGATGAAACTGGAATGTCAAATTTCGGACCAGTGTATTATTTTGTGGGCTAGTAACTTTCAGGCGTAGCTAAATTAGCTAGCCAAATTTGGAAAATATTTCACACACTGCCCTCGGGCTCATTGCTGGTGGAGTGTAGATAAACATGGTATCATAGCAGGATATTTCATTCATTGCATGAGACAGAGAATAGCAGGCGCTATCAATGTTATGTATAGTGTTTGAAGAATGGGACAGTGTTCTATAGATCAAACGTAATGGTCTTAAGCTGTGTGTATAGTTTGTCATCGCCGTCAAAGGTCGCAGACCTACATATATCATGGAAAGGAATAAACAGATATTTATTTATTTATTTATTTATTTATTTATTTATTTATTTATTTATTTATTTATTTATTTACTTATTTATTTATTTATTTATTTATTTATTTTAAATAGTGTTAGCTTTATGAATAAATTTAATTTACATTTGTGAAGCGTTTCTGAATAGAGAGTTGTCTGTGCCTAAATTGTGCTGTGATTGGTAAAATCAATACAAGGGATTATGTTTGCCTGTACGGTATGTGTATCGATGATCTGAGATAAGTATTAGAGACCAGTTTCCTTCCTCCCACCTACCTGAAACGAAGAGAAAAAGTTACGATTACACAATGCCATTTAGAAAATGGTCAAATGTTCCACATGTTATGTTTGGGATTGCGATTTCTTAGTAACGTAAAGTCAATCCGAACACAGTTGTTGACGTCGCGTTGGCTGAGCGGGGTAGGCGGCTGACTTTGGTTGCTGACGATTAGGTGCCTGACTCTAAGGGTGTTGGTTCGAATCCCGGTTGGGACTCAACTCAATAAAGCACTAGCATTGTATTTTACTAAGAAAGGGCAGTCCCAGATATAGCATATTTAAACAACGAAAAGGTGCCAGTGCAACTGCCACTGTTGTTTCCTCTTATATATGCGAACATGATTTCGTATGACAGGGAGAGAAAAGGAACTAATACAAGCACCCCCAGACAGCAAACACAACAGTATTAGAAGCCAACAATTGATTCAAAGCGTCCGACAGACGTTTTGCCGGTTTCGTGTTAGAACTATAGTGAATCTACAGGACCTGAATGAAATCTGCAGATCCAGCTTGTTAAAGTCAAACTAACAAAACACAATACACAACTCTGTACACAGATTCACGCTGTTTCTACAAAATTAATTAGCAAAAACTGTATGGCACAGAGAACAGTTTGTATTTTAGTAAACGCGGCGTTGCCATTCCTCTGCGCTGAAATACCAGGAAGTTATGGATGGTTCTCGAACGTTCATAAAAATAATATGGGAAAGACTCTGACTGAAAAAAATGATAATAATTCACTAAAGGTCACTAGGGCCTGCAAACATTTGAAAATGCGGGTCCGATGCCATATAACAACCGGCGCTGGATCGCAGGAGCGGCGGTTATTTCGAACGCTTTTGATACCACGGGCCATCGTGTCTTTGCGAGAATTAAAGGTGGAAATAAATCAAGTTTGAGATGACCCCGGACTCGAAATGCTTAAAGGTACAGTAAATGATTATGAATATTCCTTTTTTAATTGTTAATCCCGCAAAGATACGAGTGCCTTTGGTTGACACACAAGCCGTGCAACCAGTGGATGTACGTGAACACTTGTAATACTGTATTCGCCGACAATGTTTTCACTGAAAATGTCTCCACAACAATGCCAGTAAACTGATACGAAAATTGAGGAATGCTTTTTGAAATGCAGACTTACGTACAAGCACAGACTGCAGGAGTAATTACATATAAGCCAACTATAAATCCGAGATGCTGTAATGGATATCTGATAAATTTCAGCGGGGAGCACTCCTGTAACAGATGTTAATTCACAATGGGTTTCCTATGCACAGGACACGCGTGTTGGTGACTGAATCCAACCACACTGGAGTGACACATCACTCTATGTAATAATCGACGACCCCTATACTAATGCATTTACTGTTAACTCAGATTTAGACAGAACATATAAATGGGTGGAAACCTGGCAAGCAAAATTTAATCCAAACAGAACTGAAACTAACCAATTTTCACACAAAACTGAACCTTCTATGAAACATTCCTTCCCGATGAATGATACATCTGTAAACGAAATGCATATTAATACATTTAGATATTAGTTTTCAAGAAAACCACCTTTGGCATTCCTATCTCTGGGACAACTATGCAAACAACAGTCCTTGTCACTTGAACACCTCCGCTTAGTTGTTGTACGCACAACACGCGGTACAGTCAGGGGTGCGAGGCGTAAAAAAGATTTCCTTACCGAAACGAATAGGAACTTCTAAATTAACATTATATTATTAAATGGTAAAGCATATGGTTCCTGGTTGTACTTGTGACCTTGCTTCAGGACATATGACAACAGTAACTGCAGTCTTAGGAATAATGAAATTGTTCAGGCTATTTGATATGCAAATTTACTGATTATGCGAAATCTTTTCCCCCGATGCAATTAAACTGTGGATTGACCTACCTAAACAAGTGCGGCTAATGTTTCATCTGTTGGACGGTTTAAGAATCTAATTACACCAACATGTTAACACCAACACAATATTCCATCTGAATTCTGTCAGATAATACACTGGCGCCTTCAATGTTTGAAATCGGCGTTTACGCTGTGAAGCAAAATCCATTTATCTATTCATAGTATAAACACAATACTGTCCAAATGTTCATTCCTCTTGAACAAGATCGGAATGCGTGTAACACTCATATGACACGAGTGTGCAACGCGTTTGAGACCCGTGTCACACGCATGTACCACATAACCAAGTTTCAGCTGAATTTGATGAAAAGCGTTAGGGGCCATACTTCCAATTACATGAATTTTTATATGTTTTTCTGAAGTGTGCCAGAAGTGTTCGGCATGATTTAGCTGGCACGTTTTGTTTATTGTTATGTGTTGTGTATGTAATTTAATATAGTACCTGTTTTGTTTATTTTTATGTGTTGTGTTTGTAATTTAATATAGTACCTGTTTTGTGGGGTATTTTTTACGATTTGGTATTGTTTACATTAACGGGTTTGTTTTTTTAATCTTTATATTTATATCTTTAAGTAAGATCTAACTGGTTATATGAGATTATATGCGAAGTAGAAGTCTAGTTTTGATCTAGTTTTGATAAGAATTAAAGTATCTTGGGTTTGGGAGTTATTTAGTGGACTTAGAATATTGCTGTGTTTGGCGTGTGTTTGTGTCCAGTAAACTCTGGAGTACCATAGCGTTTTGTTGGTAGTGTTTGCAGCGTAGTATAACGTACTCGACGTTTCTGCTTGATTGCAGTGTGTGAAGTTTTCACTTTGGAATTTCATTTTGTATGGCCGGGTAGTAATGTGGCAATATTTCTAGACTTATGCTTGTTTTGTAATTTTGTACGTGTTTTCATGTTATAGATAATAATTACTTTGCCACTTTTAGGATAATACTATTTTGATTAGGTTATATTATTTACAAACGAAATCAAAGGCCTTTAAATAAAACACATATGAAAGAACACAGTCACCAAACACACCCTTACCTCACGGGAGTGGTGAATCCCATGAAAGAACAAAGCTGAAATATTCACTTATTTTCATAAATGTCACATACAGATGGAACACGTGTATATTATATATAACATGATATCACACTGTCGTGACAGATCACCTTAACGTCACGTCGTTCGTGTTCACACTGTCGTGACAGATCATCTTAACGTCACGTCGTTCGTGTTCACACTGTCGTTCACTGTTCCCTTTACCATGTAAGTGGTATGCTGAGTCTGTTTACCCCAGGACAGTCATTGTGTCAGTGAGTAGCCTGGCCTTGCCTTACAGATGTCGCACATCGCTCGTTATCCAACCTCGCCATCTTTTCGATGATAGAGAAGTTCTTGGATAGCCTGACGCATGTGCTAGTTATTATTGCATGCGAAACGTTCGGTACTAGAACACGCGCACCGTGTCAGTGATCCATCCATTTGGATTTGAGTTCTACTAAATAAGGTAAAAATAAATAATGATAAATGAAAAGAGAAGTGTTAGTTTTTGACAGTTTGAAATCGACTTTCCAGGTATTTGCCAAGTTTGCTATTTTTTGAAGATCATTATTCCAGATTAAACACCGTTAACTAAGGGTCATCTAATATTACATTGATAGAAGAATTATCGGCAAATAATCATACATTGCTATCAATATCATTTATGTAGACCCAAAACAGAAGTGGTCATAGAACAAGCCCTTGCTTGATGCCGACTTTTACCGGTTTAATGTTAGAACCATTTATTATTAGACGCTAAATAACGATTAAACCACTCTAAAAGTGACATATCAATTCCACAAGATTTTGACGAGACCTTTGTGCCACACTCGGTAAAAAGCTTTGCTGATATCGCAAATACTGCGCTTATTTCTTTGCCTTCGTCCACTGCCCTAGTTATCAAATATGTCAACTGATTCGCGTAAGAGTCCCGTGGGAGACTGCAGAGTGAAATAATCATTTAAAGAATCAGTTCTTTTAATCATCTTTTACGACAGCATTCCAAATCAATGGAGGATTCCTCCTATGGTTTTGAGATTTAAATGAATGTTCAGTAATATCATGACAAGAAAATCATCTGGACATAAGTTGACTAATTTAGAAGTTATGGTAGCATAAATCAAATATAGCTCGCGACGACCATAAAGTAGCTGATGTTCACTTTACCATGGATTTCCATATTGTTTTTGTGTGAACCATGTGTTATCGATCTTGTTCGTTTGATTAGTTTGCCACCGGTACCTGTGGTGAAGCAGAGTTTGGTCGTGTTGTCGTAAACACCTGTTACACATGAACTGGCTGCGAGACATAATAGGAATCTACTGACGATATAAAAGGTGACAATTTGACAAGAATCGTTGAGGGCAAAGAAACACAGCATAAAATACAGTAGTGGTTGTGGTGTCAAGATGTCAGCAAGACATATCTCATATTTTAGATATCAAGTTATAAATGAAGATTAATTGAATAAACGAACAAGGAGAATATATATAGTACTTTAATGTCGTCGGACCCGCTAACTGTGGCGACTTTCATTCCTGTAAAGATTGTTATCCTTCTTAACTATCTTTTGCTGAAACGACTTTACAAATCATTTGACAGTTTCTAAATTTAATTTAGTGTCCGACAAGACTTATAGGCTGGGAGAATGAATAATCTGTTGCTTCTGTTGTGTATTTTATTTCATGTAATCGTTCACGTGATCCTCAGCCGATGACCAGGAAATACTAGATTCTGACTTCCTTGAGAGTTATTCACAAATCTCACATTAACATGAATATTAGTCACTATGGTATGCACGAGAATGACAGGGAGTTGCTTTATGTAGGAAATCAGTTTACACATGGCACGAAAGGAGAACCCGATTTTACGATTGGTTTCAATTTAGTGTAATGTAATGACTCATATATTCTACCAATTCAAATTGATTTGTTGATTAAACAGTGTCAGTTTCAGTGACACTAATTTGCTGCCTTGGCTCAGAGCCTCTTAAAATGCCAACACAACACGTCACCACTACATTTCTTGTCATAACATATTTCTAGGGATCACTGTGGGGTTAAATTATTGAACCATGGAAAAGTAGATTTAGTAATAATAATAAAATAATAGTGAATTTATATAGCGCATTAATCCATGTTCAATGCATGCTCTAAGCGCACATATGCGTGGTATAAAGTCATTCTGGAAAAGCAGTTTTAAACAGGTAGCTTTTTAGCTGAGATTGGAAGGATGCAAGATTTGACGACTGTCTGAGATAGAGTGGGACTTTGTTCCATTCCTTTGCTGCCTTAAAAGGTTTGTACTGTACTACTGTGATCAAATCACACAGATATTGTGGAGCGTCTTTGGACAAGCATCGATACACATGACACAAGATCTTATTGCTGATTCTCTGTCGAATGGGCAGCCAGTGTAGGTCATGTAAGATAGGGGTGATGTGGGCGTACTTTCTGCAGCTGGAGACTATCCGAGCGACTGTGTTCTGAATGTGTTGGAGCTTGTTGGTGATAGACTTTGGTGCACCTGCAAGGAGACTGTTACAGTAATCAATTCTAAATGTTACCAGGGAGAGAATCAGGATGATAGGAGATTCCTTGGTGAGGTACTTTCGGATATTGCTGATATTCCTCAAGTGGAAAGAGCAGACTCTGGAGATGTGGCTAACATGTTGCTTCATGGACAGTTCTGAATCCAAAACAACACCCAAGTTCTTCACAGACCGTGTGATGCCAATCTTGAGTTTCCAATCTGAACAGTGGAGAGAGCAGACTGGGTACATCTAACGGGTGGGCCTATTAGTATACACTCTGTCTTGTCGTCGTTCAGCTTGAGTTTATTGATGTTCATCCAGCTTTTTATTTGTGTACAGCACGAGGTAACATGAACAGAAGCTGTTTCAGCTGTGGATGGTGTTGGTCGAAACATTTTCATGAGCTGCGTATCATCAGCATAGAGGTGTCGTGGCAGCTTGTGCTGGTCAATGACTAGATTTCACTGGTGTTTTGTTTTTTCTGTTTATTTTGGAATACCCGAGGGTATTGTATTTTAGGACATCTTGGGGGAGACAGTGCCAGATGTCTTCCGTGTCAGTAAACTGATTTGGAGTACAAACTAGTATTGCTGATGTCAAAGTTGTTGTTTGTCTGAACAATATGTATATGTTCATACATATTCACGAGGAATGTTCTGGGTCGTGGAAGCCTTTTTCTATCGATTTATGAGCTGTAGAATTAACAAGTGCGTCGGCAAACACAGATGAATACATCCAAAATGCCGAGGAAAGGCTCTCGGTGCTGACTGAAAACTATAAGAGCTGAGGGAATCTATTGACACGTTAAAAAGCTATGTGTTATGCGACATACAAGACGCTTTGATCAGTGTCGTGGAACACGTGGTCTCCAAGCACGAAGATAAGTTAAAATCTGTTCGCGAGGAACTGGTGCAAATGAAACAATCAAAATCTACTCTAGACAAAAGGGTAATATTAAAGGAAATTCATGACCAGTAGACCAATCTACCGTTCTACGTTATCCCAGAAAAGCCCCAAGGAAATACTCTTACAAACTATTTTGTCCACAGGTTTTCACCCTGAATACCAAAGGACGAAGAAGTCTTCCTTTGCAAATCTAATCAGAGAGAGACGCAGTCTACGGGGCCGAAAACTGGAAGATACAGCGGGATGACCTCAGACAGACCTAAAGGCTCTCATCTTGACCTACCTTCCATTGCTGGCAATCTAGCCCACTTTCATATTGTATTGTCCTCTACAGTTAAACTGTTTTAGATCTAGTTACTAGTTTTACATTCATCGCTGTGATATTCTAGATAGTTTTACTGTCCTTCGTTGACAGGTTTTTGCAATGCGTCATTAAGTAATATGAATTTTAAAACTAATCGTTACGATATGGCTGTAATATTGCCGATGCGACGATAAATTTTAACTCACTCATGTTCTCATACATGTTCTCATGCTCCTTCTTCGAAAAGCTAGAAGACACTGTAAGACGGCACATGTCACTATGGACAAAACTCGGGGTTGAGATCAGACTATAAACTGTGCATGTTCTACCCTCACACGGTGCACCCAGTATCTCTACCAGGTACAGTGCCAGGCCCCACCCAGACCATTGAGGATTGAGAACCTAGGTCACATCTGTCAACACAGTGCTACCCAATCACATGTGAACGCTAGTAGACGTGAATCATCTTCTCATGTGAATGCTAGTAGACATGAATCATCTTCTCATGTGAACGCTAGTAGACGTGAATCATCTTCTCATGTGAATGCTAGTAGACATGAATCATCTTCTCATGTGAACGCTAGTAGACATGAATCATCTTCTCATGTGAACGCTAGTAGACATGAATCATCTTCTCATGTGAACGCTAGTAGACATGAATATCTTCTCATGTGAACGCTAGTAGACATGAATCATCTTCTCATGTGGACGCTAGTAGACATGAATATCTTCTCATGTGAACGCTAGTAGACATGAATCATCTTCTCATGTGAACGCTAGTAGACATGAATATCTTCTCATGTGAACGCTAGTAGACATGAATCATCTTCTCATGTGAATGCTTCTATCAATGTGCATCATGTG
Organism: Haliotis asinina; assembly: GCF_037392515.1. Lineage (NCBI taxonomy): Eukaryota > Metazoa > Mollusca > Gastropoda > Lepetellida > Haliotidae > Haliotis > Haliotis asinina. Next base: position 6,190,988 of record NC_090280.1, read on the forward strand.
CTATTCATATGACTGTCACTAATTGTGCTTACGGGCGAAAATATCTGGGTTCGTAGTTTTCATGCAATCTTCATGGCAGGAATTACGAGCGACCGCCATCTAAATGGACGTTATCAACAATAGAGAACTAAACGCCGGTGTTGTGTTTCGACAGTCAATGGTAGAATGAGAGTGTGATGTAGGTACAGGAACTGTATTAGTGTATTGTTGAAACAGACTCGTGGAGTGGTTCAACCATCATGTTGTAGCGTGCAATCGGTCTGAACCAGTTAGTTGACACCGTGGTGTTCCAGAATCTTGGTCCAGGCTGAGGAAATGGCGTTACACAAATCACAATTTTCCAGCAAGAGAACGTGCCCACTGCCAGTGCAATATTATACTTCCTATGACTTCCTTATATTATACTTCCTTAGTAATTTTGTTTGTATGAGCTCTAAATTTGATTTCCGAAATGTGGTAACCATCACTGTGAAGTTTGAATTCAATCCTCTGTTTCGATGTCTTTACGTTATTAGAAACGTCCACTTCAAATACATATTATTGAGTTCTATAATGATCTTCCTACTAGTCAAATCGATTTGGTGTGTGTGTGAGAGAGAGAGAGAGTGTGTGTGTGTGTGTGAGAGAGAGAGAGAGAGAGTGTGTGTGTATGTGTGAGAGAGAGAGAGTGTGTGTGTGTGTGCTCGCCTTCAACAAGACTTCATCGTGGAGTGTCAGGCATTACTTGTGAGAGTATGATAGTAGGCTTGATACACATATATTTTCATTTTCATACACACGTTATTTCCATTATTGTATTCGGGTTAACATGTGCATATGAAAAAGAAAGGAAAACGACCCATAATCCTCTAACAGTGATAGATACATCGATACACCGAAAACCCCAAGTTAAGAAACTTTTCGCGATGAATATTCGGTTAAAAGGCCCAAGAGTAACATTAAGCAATATATGAGTGTAAATACATATCTGATGCGTTCGTTGCGTTGAGTGAACAATGTAACTGAAAGTATGGGCAAAGGATCACATTTTATGAGCGCTTCACTTCTTGATTATGTATGTGTGTATGCTAATATGGCACTTATTTCTCACAGGAGTTACCTCCCATGGATCACTCTGTCGTCGCTGCTTGATGGGAAGGGGTTGTCCCGAAACGATGGCTTGAATTTCATATATTTTGCGGACCTTAAACAGAGATTTCGTAACGATTTTGTCGTTTCACGTTCCAATCTTTAAGGCATTACTGACACTGTGTAGGTGTAGTGGTAGGAAGTACCAAGTATCAAGCATCACACATTGGTTAGATAAGCTGTCCGTACTTATGTCCGGTTACCACTTCAATAATCTCAAGTGAAGTAGCCAAACTGAACGCCGAGCCCATGGCTGCACAGTATGCCATTATGTGAACAAGGCGAGCATAGTGAAGCTGGCCTAATGATATTTTTAAAAATTATTTTCTCCTTCAACTTATCATTTAAAGTAATAAGGATTCTATAGAGACCGCTTACAGTAAAGTTGCAAGTCTACCCCTGAAGACATGACCACTTAGAACTGGTGGTCCGCAGCCGATGCGATGACGTTTTGACATAAGATTCTGATTGTCTAGTGATTTCATATCGATACTCTTTTTGGAATAACATCTAATAAATTAAAACAACAATATTTTGAAGGTTTATCTTCATTGTTACTTTAGCATCTCTATATATCAGTATCCTCAAGGGAGGTTAAAAGTACCGTAAAATTATTGTCCTCCTGAGAGGGTACGTATGTCCCAAAACGTTCCACTGTTTTAATCGTATCATATGTGTATAGCAAATGTACTGTAAGTCCCCATGGTCCCTAGTGTGGTGATCTACCTTCAACTGTTGACAAATTTATAGCACGTTTTTATTAACATTCAGAAACAGACAACCTCGCACAGAATATGGCTAAATGGTCCCCTACAACGGTAAGTTAAGGGAGTGAAAAGACCGGCTGTGTTGCCTGTTGTAGAAGTGTTGCAATGCTCACACGGAATACCTTATCTCTCTGCCACCTAGTTAACCGAATATAGGAATAGAATTGCTTTGTGTGTGTTCAGATCATATAGAGTGGTTAAAGTTACAGATGAGAGTAAAGCGGCCTTCACATGGCAAACTAAAGTTTGTCAACACATGTTGCTAGAATTTCAAACTTTGTCAAACTCGCACGTTTCCTCACGTCAAACACATGCTGTCAAACTTTCCTGTCATTTGAGCAGTGCCATATTCTAGGTCGAATAAACCTGACGACCAAAACATCACGTGATAATGTCGTTGACAAACTCCATTTTAACAACACCGCAGAGAATTTACATATTACGATTTATTGCGATGCAAAAGCATATTTTGCGATACGTCTTGCAATATCTTGCAAGACATTTTGGGTTGATATTTTTTATGAACTAAAAGCTACTTCTAACTCTTCGTTTGATCAAACTGAATGTTTGATCGTTAAAGCAAAAACACAACAAAATCACACACATCCCTCTTCAGCTTTAACAAAAACTTGTAATACTGACAAAACAAAAATGTAAATAAAGGAGAATTTAGCACAATGATTCCTAGTTTCACCACAGCAACTTGGTCTTACTAGGAGATATCTGAGATCACTCGTCATTAACGAGTCGATATTTAGTGCATTCGAATGAAAAAACAAACAAACAAAAAACAACTGCGTAACATTAGAACAAAAGTTAAGAATGCAGCTTCCAACCATGCTGATTTCGCTGTAGGCCACTTTTTTCTCTCAAATCTGATCTCGTTGTAGACCTCTTTTTTGTCAGATCTGATCTCACTGTAGACCTCTTTTTTGTCAAATCTGATCTCGTTGTAGACCTCTTTTTTCTCAAATCTGATCTCACTGCAGACCCTTATTTTTCGAAGGTGATCTTTTTGTCGACCTCTTGTTTGTCAAAGCTGATGTGATTACCCTGTGGCTTGTGAAAGCTTCGTGAAAGTGTTGACAAATGTTTTAGAAAGATGTGTAACTCGGGAAAGATAAATACGGCCTCCCGATGTTTGCGCTACGATAGTAGATTTTCATCATACTACAATAGAAACAGAAAACAATCCCGTGATTACTGAATGAGTGAGTGAGTGAGTGAGTGAGTATGGTTGTACGGTGCTTTTAGCAATGTTCCAGCAATATCAGCGCGTGGGACGCCAGAAATGGGATTCAGATACTGTACCCATGTAGACCGTGATTACTGAAGTATGCTGGGTCATTTCAAACTGATAGTCGTTTTGGCCCAGCCATGTCCTATGAACGCGATGCGTATACTGAGGGAAAGAAATAAAGGAACACATAAAAGATCAAATGTTCCTTAATTATTTTCCAGACTGCTGATTTGCAAACTTTGTTTCGCACGGTGGATGAAAGCCTGAGAAAAAACATAGGAACACTGTGATGAAGCAATGTTCCCCATTTTCTCTTCCAATATGTATAATGTGTTGAGCGTTCGTTGTAATAATGCAAGAGCTGACAGCTATCCCGACGCTCCACCGATCGACAGTGGCTCTACACGTTTTCAACAAATGGGTCCTGATTTGTTGTCTCGGTGTAGCCACAACTCGATATTTCCTCGAGTTAACAAGGCTCAGTTGTATGTCCCAAATAGATCTACCTGCTGAAAGATCATGCCACAACCAGGATGTCATCACTAACTACTGGTATTGACAAGTGAGTGAGTGAGTGATTTGTTTACCCCACATTTAGCAATATTACAACAATATCACAGCGGGGACACACATTTCCATTAGAGGAATCGAACCTGAATCTTCGGTTTGACCTCTAGGGTACGCTACCGTCTTTTGTGATTGATGCCACCTTTAATCACTATCTAGCCGGGGAAAGTGCTAAATGTGCTGAGGTTGCGAAATCCTGACAATGAACAAAGCTTCGGTTCATTCCGATAACAAGACGTGATTGTCACGCCCCTGTCCTCTATTCAACACAGAGCAAGATAATGGCAATCTCTAGACGGTCAATAGTTTTGCAAAATTAATGGTCAAATTATGCTTCAGATTATGAAAACGTTGATGAGCTGCATGATACAGTCATCAAACCTACTGTGAAGTCGTCTACCAAACATGCATTAAGTGTACCGACTTTAATGTAGGCCCTGGGAGTACACAGTAGTGACAGTCTGGGTGTTCACGGCGTGTGTCACAATAAGGTAGTGTGTCACAGTCTGTCAAAGGACTTATTACTTATTGTCGATTGTTGGCGACAAACCATAAAAACAGACACAGAAGCAAGTATATCCGTCGTTTAATGCCCCACTTTGTTATAGAACACGATTAGAAGACTGTTCAAGCGTTTGAAGGATCACACAAAGGGATATGGATGTCGGAAGCACCTCTGTTTGAGTTTTGTATACGAGATAACAGGCAGTCTTTGTTATCACTGTATGTGCAATTTCCGATTGCCGTTTAGTTTATTGTGAAAGGTAGGACTGTGATGTGCATAAGGAACTGTTTACAATAACCTCTGGTGTCATTGATATCATTATGTCGCTATATCGTGTGGAATCATTCACAGCTACCGTCTTGCATCTAATAGACGTTGTTTATAAAACAGCTTTCGCACTATTTGTTGCTGAAGACTGGATGATGAGAAAATTTATACAGGCAGCGACCTGTCACAGCAGAGGCCCGACCTTTCAAAGCCGTTTGTCGCCTCTTGCAACAAACAATTGTTGTTGAAGATCAAAAACTTGGATCTTCACTGCGACCAAATTGAGACACCAGAGGCAGGTATATGGATTAACGATTAGCATTGCTAAAAATAATTTATCACCGATTGTGTTCAAACAATCGTGAAAATAATTATACAACAAAAGCGTTGTTAACGTGATTTTACGCAATTGCACAAGAAACAAAACATGAAAATGTTGATTTTGGTGAGATTTCTTACTAGGATTAGAAAGGCAAGGATAAGAAACTCATCGCAACAACGCAACAGAAATCACCTTCCAGTTGAAATTGTGCAGCAAAGAGCATTTACTGTCTGGTAATAAAAATTCAGATTACTTTCTGAAATTGGCATTCGTTTTGAAGGAGTTTCAAGGTCAAATCACTACGCCACGTCTTGACTCTGTGACACGGTACGTCGCCATGCCGGAGATTACGGATGTTCTGTTGTCGGGCATTTGAATGTTAGTCTGAGCAAGATATCATCGCTTGCAACTCGTTGCAACCAAACAAGTATAACAAATGACCGTCCACGTACAGGCAGACCTCGAGTTACTACTGCAGCCCAAGAATCCGTTATCTATAAGTATTCACTTAGATGTATAGACATTACCTTCTTTTTACGCGAAAACATGTTTGAAAATACCACAGTTTCGAAACAGATTCCTCGTCTATGCGTTTCCCTTATTTTTGATAGTATATATTTGTATTAACTTCAGAGCATCATAACAAACGGCCTCTAACAGAGGTAGAGATGTCGAGGCGTTGATCTTTAAATGAAAAACTACATTTGTATCAATTTGTTTTCGTTTCACTTTCATATATTCTAACGTCTTTAATTTAACTAAACGTCGATTCCTTCGGCTGGAGAAATCTCTCCACAAGCCAGGATCAGGATCATGAATTTCTTCTCCGTCGTTCAAGTGGGAGCGTCCATCACATGGAATACGGTATATCAAACAGACACGCACTCATTGTGTGTAGCGTGTAGAATCTGTGGTAATCGTATTGGCGGTCCGATTATTCGGGTGTTAAAAGCTGCACGACTTTATTCATGTTAAGAAATAAGATATGTTTATTGTCTGTATCTATATCTTAGTGATATCTCAAACACATCAGCGCATTAACCGACATATACCTGTATAGGTCCAACTGCGCGCGTCTGTCTACTGTGCAGTGTATACTTGAACAATGAACATCACATCACTACAGCATCAGGTCTGTTGTTCTCTGTTTCGTGATGCTTCACCGAAATGGCGACCTCGTCGACACAAGGCTTTAGGGTATACATACCGACGTGACGAACTTGGTCGGCTGATTCTGCTGATTGATTTGGTGGTTATTAACTCTGCAGTATACCATCCATATGTCACTGAACCTGGTCCAGACAATTCGGTGATTGAGAGCATATTCACCTATCCGAAATTCGTACGTACCATCAAAAGCGCTGGATCTCACCATCCGATCACATTGGTCGTCTTCTGTGACTGCGATAATCCTGGGTAACTGAAGACCAATAGCAGTGCCAGTTGTGGTGCCAATCCAGATTAATGTGATGAAACATGCAGTACTAACAGCATGATTATTATAGTAGCAGTGGTAGTATTAGTAGTAGCAGCAGCAGTAGTAGTAAAAGTACTAGTTAGCGTAGTAGTAGTAGTAGTAGTAGTAGTAGTAGTAGTAGTAGTAGTAGCTCCACGCTACCTTTAATTTTAATTTCTGAGAGACGTCGTGGATGTAACACATTGTACTCGTCTCACCATATCTCGTACCCATTCACCCGGAAGGAAGATAGTGCGATGACCTGTTTGTTCTCGGTCAGCAGAATACCTGGGTGTATACAAACAATGGGAGCCGTGGCCACTATCAGCGCTGCCAGTAATCTATGCATCTTACCTGTCCTTCAGAATACCGCGAGGTCAGTACATGCATGCTTTATTGTTTCAATGGGCATGCACGTGTATAAGTGTTGCACTTGAACAGATACAACAACAGGATTTTGGATGACTATCCTGACATTAAACGATGTGACATTTATTCTAGCACCTTGATGAGAGTTACCTTTCCCATTTCCCATTAATAACGCCCTTAGTATTTGTACACGTATACTAGTATATATGTATATGCTTGCTGCTTGTAGAAGTACTAATCGTCGCTAATACAGGTACAATTGCTGGTGCAGCTCTATATAATATTCACTCACTCACTCACTCAATCAAGCAGAGTGTTTCATCATAGTAGTAGAAGTAGCAAGTTCTAAGTTACATGAGGACGTAAATACAATACAACACAATACAATAGTTATGACACAGTCAGATAATATGAGATTATAATTATGTATCATACGATGCACCGAGCTCGGCAGTGCATGCTTCCATTCAACCGTGGAATCACTGTGCAGCAATGACTCGCTCAGTCGGTATGTAGAATATCGAGGTAAATATAGAAGATCAGGACAGGAATGGCAACTATTAGCGTTGTCAGACTGTGGGATCATATTGTGTCCTTCAGGGATACGGTGGATGGAACACAGGACCTGGAGGTCCGATGTGGTGGGCACTAGCAGTCTCACAGCATGACATGGCCGTTCGTAGCTGTTGGTGGATAGCCCAGTGGTTAGAGTGTTCGCCAATGTTCTCGCATGTGTTCTGTGAACTAATCCATTTGCCTCCGTATGGCTGCGGGTTCGTGACTCAAAGCCCACCAGGCTTACGCCATCTTGAATCACGGGGCATGTTGTATGGATAGACAATTTTGGCATTATGAATATAAGCGACGTTTTGGTACATCTACACCGAAACATGGCGTACATTAATAACGGAGATGTTGTATATCCATAGAGTGTTCCTCGTTGTTCATCACATCAGTCAAAGAGGTTTCTCTTTCTCGCTCAGATTATTTAAACGTGTGTATGTGGAACGAGTTTCTACCAAGTATGGTTGTAACTTTCCAGTCAAGTACACTTGTTAAGATTCTATTTCGGAAGTACTTTTGGACAGAAAGAGAGGTAGCCCAGGGGTTAAAGGGTTCACCCGTCCCGACGAGGATTCGATTCCCCTCCTGTACACAATGTGTGAAATCCAGTCCTTGCGTCCACCGCCTTGGTATGGCTAGAGTAATTCCGGAAAGCAGCAAAATACCAGTTCACTCACTCTGATCTCACTGAACATCGTTTAAGAATATTTTTTTTTTTATGTCCGTTCTAACCTACGATTGTGATTTAGGAAATATGCGACGGGTGATCTGAGTGTAATCCATGAAGGACGATTCGTGATAAATGAATTTGAGGAAGAGTTTGTGACGCATAGTCTATGTTATTTGTCTTTTCAGGCTATTTCTTACTCATGATTCGAGTGTGATCTGTGACGAAGATATGTGTCAAGTAATTTGTGAAATGTGACGATACATTATTAGTAACCTCTGATGCATGATCTGCGATCTGTGACAAGTAATATTTGGCGTGTGGTCTGCGATCTGTGAGAAGAAATGTTTGACATGTGATCTGTGCCATTTCACGTGATAAAGATAAAAGTTGGTCGTGCACGTATCTATTTACCTTGTAACCCGTGAAGATCCGGGATAGAATTGATCTTCAGTAACCCATTCTTGTCGTAAGAGGCGACTAAGGGGATTGGGTGGTCACGTTTGCTGGCTTGGTTAGCACTTGTAATCTCATCCAAACTGCGCAGGTCGCTGTCCATGTTTATCACAGGATTGTCTGGTCCAGACTCGATTACTTACAGACCGCCGCCATATAGCTTGAATATTACTGAGCGCGGCATAGAACTAAACCCACTCACTCATTCACTATCCACGTGGTTCTATTTGTTACCGTTATCGCAGCCTGTCGCTGGAAAGGGAATCCTCGAGAACTGACTTTGAGATTGACTGCTTGCCATCAGCGACCTCGGAAACGAAAGTTGCGCAATAAACTTTAGCAGTACTCCACGTACACACTAACGGAGAACTGTGTATTTGGAGATTTCATTTGGAAAGATAAAAGTGTTTCGTTGCGTTTGCGGTTTTGTATTCTATATCAAGAAGAAATGGTTCTGTAACCTGAATCGTAAAACAATTGTTTCGCGTTTTAGAGATGACATATTATGAGAACATGCAGCACAATGAGTTAACCTCGGGTTCAATCTGACATTAATTGTGCTGTCTGTGAAGTCGGGATCCGTTGATGGACAGATAGAGCATTCATGTTTTTCTGCGATATGAAGTATCAGAGATTCTGCACGATTAAACCGACAGAAGTTCAAGCATTCTCTCTCTCTCTCTCTCTCTCTCTCTCTCTCTCTCTCTCTCTCTCTCTCTCTCACCCACTCCCACACGCACGCACACATGCACGCGCACAGAGGCACACGCGCGCTATCTTACACTCTTGTGCACGTAGGTATGACGCTGTGACCCAGCTCTCTTTACATCAATGATTTACACCAGTTTACATATATTCTGGTACAATGCCACATACTTTTGTATCTATTATCTTGTACACAGCAAGTGCAGAATTCCAAAACCATTGCAATATACAGCCCACCCTTTGTATTTAGCCTATGCTCGAGTGAGTCTCCGCTATGTTAGCGGCACTGAAACTTGAAAAACACGTGGCTTGTGGGTGATGAAGCACACTTTGAAGATGTAATTGATAGTATACTATATGTAGATAAAAACTATAATCGTTCCTCGTTTAGAGCGATCACAACCATTGGGGTCACCAACACGCGCGGGAGCGTTTGGTAAGCAACCATTGTAGACAGGCTATTCGGTACAAACGATACTCTTCTCCCCTTACCACTCACTAAACTGTCGAAGCAGATCGGTGACAGTTCTGTACTGTTTACGATGACTAGAATGTTTCATCAGTAAAATATACGATATTGGTAGTTGTTTAAACGCATTAGAAACATTTAACGTGTACTTAATGGAGTTTTGCCTTCAGTGCACAAGTCGACACGATGATGAAAATGATTATCGCTGAGGGATAATAATTTATTTACGTATCAAGTTTCATACTTTTACCACAGATCTTGAGAAAGAAAGAGAGGGCGAGAGGGGGATGACAGCGAGAGATGAAAGAGAGAGAAGATGAAAGAGAGAGGGAATGAAAGAGAGAGGGAAAAGGAGAGAGAGAGGAAATTTGAGCTACGGGTTTTATCATTAAACTGGTACTACGATGAACATGTTTTAATCAGGCCATAATCTGGGATGATTTAAGAGTGTATTAGCCTAACAAGTCGGGGCGTGTGATATATTTACGAAATGACCCTATGAAACGTTATTGGCCTGTCGGGACAGTGACTGTGAAGATTTACTAACCCGACTGGATTTCTACTAGCCACGGGATCGTGGCCCAGCGGCTGTTTCGCACACTGCTCAACTTTCTTCCCAACCAACTACAATCAGTGATATCATTGCGGAAGATCTGTGCCTCGGAACATTGTACCGAAATACCTATTATAATAAGATGATAATCATCGGCACTCGCCATGGTGACACGAAATATGAAATGTATGATTTTCTGACTTGATTTCTTATCTGGAGATTAAAATACTATATCGGAAGATTCAACTGAGGGGCGAGTTTCCGGAAACGATATCTGATTCGTGGCCTCGTTTGCAATCGCTACATCTCGTTATGTTCCAAAGGATCGAGGTGCATGGGTGCATATACTGAATTTCGGCACACACCATACGATATGACCTCTCTCATGGCACTGTAAATATATACAACCAATATGATATACAACGTCAGGGCTTATTATGTTCTCACTTGGGCCCGTATCGAGACTAATTTGCTCATGTGCAAGGTTGCGATCCCGGAGATTTCGAAGCCCACAAATGACCTCTCCGAGGCTACATGCAATGAAACATGTTGTGTCTGTGAGAGGCGGCCTTGAATATTCATGCTTGCAAATTCGCAGAGTCACGCATCTATTTTGTAAATATAGTTGTGATCTTATTTTGGGTTATTATTGAGTTGGAACATGAAATAGTACTGTCGTTCAACGTGTGGTGTAGCTTTCCTCCAAGGCTGGACTGAATGCTATATATATAAGCCCATGGATGTATAGTAATTCTCTCCTTCAAAGGCAAGTCTAGATCAGCAGACGGTAGGGAGGCCATTCTGTGTTAATTATATGGGTTTAGAGATTATCATTGAACTATTTATTGTTACCTTAAAGACTCGTGTATGTCTACATGTAGTGTTGCTCTGTATAGTTTAGACTAACGTTTATAGTCCCTGAATATAATATAACTTTGATGGTAAGTAACAACCACTGTCAAATAAGAAAGAGCCCCATTGAGATGGGAGATTCAGAACCTGTGGAAATCTAGTCTTGTCTCACATAGGTGTCTTTGTAGTGTGATATTTAGGCAGCAGGAAAAATACCGTGGTTCAGGGGCTGTGAGACAGAGTACGCGTACTTTTCAGTACATGGGTGAATGATTTTTTTATGTACTTTGGCATTCTTCACGTAGTTTGTCAGACATTAGAACATATATATCTAACACTGCCCATTCAATTCAAGAATGACCAAATCGTCTGGGGTCATTACCATTATATCACAGTTTCTCTTTCGGAAGCATGTGTTAATTACAGTGACCACGTATAGATGTTATTCTGGACCTCGCATACAGAACCGTACTGAGGAAAAGGCGAGTGACGGCAATTATGTGATTGCAAGGGGATCTTGTTGTCCAACTATATCTATTTGGATGGTTTATGATCAACGTGTAGTGACAGCCCCAGACAAATGAATGGATCCGTTCCAGTGCCTGGTGTTCAGGTGTATATGCAAAACATTATGTGATCCTACATACAAAGCACCACTCACATCAGAGTCCATAGAAACCGCCATAGAAACCGCCATTGAAACCGTCACAGAAACCGTCATAAAGCCACAGAAATCACAGCTCTCATAAAGATTCATGCATACAAAAGCATTAGAATCCACAGAGAAACCATGTCTCTCATAAGGTTCCACCCAGACGAAATGGCTCAAATTAGAATCCACAGACAAACCATGCCCCTCATATGGCCCCATCCAGACGAAATGACTCACATTAGAATCCACAGAGAAACCGTGTCTCTCATAAGGTTGCACCCAGACAAAATGACTCACATTAGAGTCCACAAGGAAACAATGTCCCGTGTAAGGTCGAACTCAGCCAAAATAACTCACATTATAATCCACAGAGAAACCATGCCTCTCAAAAGGACCCACACCGACAAAATGACTGACATTTGATACCACAGAGCCTAACCGTGCCTAACACAACAATTCACACATATATGAACTACATTGATTCAGTGGTTCACATTAGAACCCACACATACAATTCGACTCACATTAGAACCCGGATATAATTACTCACAGTAGAACCCAGAGAGATCCAACGGCTTGCATTGGACCCAAATAGATACAGGGACTCACATTAGAACCCACACAAATACAATGGCTAACATAAGAACCCACACAGATACGACGGTTGACATTAGAACCCACACAGATCCGATGGCTGACATTAGAACCTACACAGATACGATGGCTGACATTAGGACCCACCCAGATACGACGGCTGACATTAGGACGCACACAGATACGATGGCTGACATTAGAACCCACACAGATACGGTGGCTGACATTAGAAGCCACACAGAGCATGTGGCTTACATTAGAAGCCACACAGAGCATGTGGCTTACATTAGAATCTACGCAGAGTATTATCCACAAGATATCGTACTCCGGCATCTTAATACAGGGATAATTTTTTTTTCAACAATACTGAAGTTTCATGGAAAGTGACGTCCGTTAGTGATTGACGTCTTATTAGCTTCTGTAAGAGACCTGGCTTCGGTTGGAGACAGGTCTTCTACAGGTGACTAGGCTTCTATTGGAGACTCGGCTTCTGTAGGAGACCCGACTTCTGTTGGAGACTCGGCTTCTGCTGGGGACTCGGCTTTTGTAAGAAACCCGATGGCTTCTGTTGTTAACCTGTTGGAGACTTTCATCTGTTGGTGACGCAGAGTCTGCTGATTGACGTACTGGAGGCAAGTAGTTTGCATAGCACGACGTAGATGCTAGTAAATCTGAACATGAATCTGCAGCGTCATCCACCGTACATCGATGCTGAGTCCATTACAACAGAGACACTAGACCCTCTGCAAACCGTTCCATAAGTCGGTCACATGGTTTCAAAATATGATCTGCTAATTAATGCTGCCAGACACTCCGCACCTCGCCGAACGAGTGTGCCCCTTTAACGCAGTGAACGGGGTCGGCGGGTACTCCTCTCACAACAACACCGATATAGGTCACCAAGTACACACTGAGTGGATGAGAAGAAAGCCAACTGTCCGCTACGCTACTTCTGCGACTGTCCAAATATAAATGACTTCTTCAAGGTTACGGAGTTACGGGTGCTTCGGTGAACGAGTTCTAACACTGCTTTGTTGCGTAAATGATGTTTAGCGATCGTTTGGACCCGTCAACCTCAACTGTCAAAACCGACAGATTATGCGGTGTTCATGGTACTGGTCGAGAGTTTCGAAAAGAAAGGAGAACATTGGATTTGGGATTGTACTCAGACTGTGAAAGTGCGGTTGTGTTGTGGATGTATGAGTGCGTGTGGATATACATTGTCTACATCCCCTCTCTTTTACTCACTTGTTCTATCACCCACAAGCTTTTACTCACTTGTTCTATCACCCACAAGCTTTTACCTACTTGTTCTATCACCCACAAGCTTTTACCTACTTGTTCTATCACCAACAAGCTTTTACCTACTTGTTCTATCACCCACAAGCTTTTACTCACTTGTTCTATCACCCACAAGCTTTTACCTACTTGTTCTGTCATCCACAAGCCTTTACCTACTCGTTCTCTACTCACAAGGTTTTACCTACTCGTTTTATGACCCACAAGCTTCTACCTACTTGTTCTATCGTCTACAAGCTTTTACCTACTTGTTCTATCACCCACAAGCTTTTACTCACTTGTTCTATCACCCACAAGTTTTTACTCACTAGTTCTATCACCAACAAGCTTTTACCTACTTGTTCTATCACCCACAAGCGTTTACCTACTTGTTCTGTCACCCACAAGCGTTTACCTACTTGTTCTATCATCCACAAGCCTTTACCTACTCGTTCTCTACTCACAAGGTTTTACCTACTCGTTCTATGACCCACAAGCTTCTACCTACTTGTTCTATCGTCTACAAGCTTTTACCTACTTGTTCTATCACCCACAAGCTTTTACTCACTTGTTCTACTTGTGGTGGAATAGCATATTTGCCAAAGACAAACAGTGTCCGAAGCGACGTAAAGCTACACTGCCTATCGAAAGTTTAGACTCACTTAAACACAAACTATATGCTATGCATAAATTACTCTCTTAACTTGGGGAAACCAGCTGCAACCTTTATGCAGATGCATGAATTGCACGATGACCGTTCATCAAATAGCTGAATAGCATGTGCAAATATCGTGCAGATAGACAGCTGCGTTTTGGTGTGAATTTTATTAAGAGTTCGACAATTTCCACTGATTTCTTTTACTTACATGACGATAATCTTTAAACGTTTCGTATTTGGTTAAAAATATAAATGCATGAGTTCATTGGTAAACAGTGACTTTAGACAGCATGGCAGATTTTGCAAAAAATAGTTTAGAACAGTGCCTGAAGTAAGAGAATACTTTCACACTAGTGAGTTTAAGCTTTGGATGGGAAGTATGCTCACTCACACATTCATACAAAATGTACATACACGTATATAATTCCCTCGTGTATGAAACAGACTGACAGTCAGTAGAATGTGTTTTACATATAATGCCAAATTCCAACCAAATGACTACGTTTGCGTCAGAGCAACCTAGTGCTTGAACTCATGAGCACCGTCAACACCGTCTGGGGTCAAAGAGATGTGGGCGGCATTAACACAAACAACATCGTCCTCCAATATTAGAGCACTGACTCCCGTGTATACTTGAGAAGTAATCCACCCGGGGTAGTTGGGTGCGGGGTTTCTACATCACATCTCGTGTTATACCCCTTATACTTATACCCCTACGTGTCTAATAAACAACCTCCTACTCACCATTTCCGTATAACTTGATTTACATCGCAAAGTGTCTGTTACCTGTGAGTGAAATCAAGCAAGCGAGGAAATATTCCAGTTTATATAATACATCACAACTTACAACAGGCCTGGTTTTCCGGGTGAATGAACACTGAATCCATGTCTAGCTTTACTGTCAAGAATAGACTTAATCCTTGAGAGAGATCGCTGCAGGTATAGTGTATTTAAGTCTCATTAGTTAAACATCTAAGGCGAAAATCATTTGGACATCAATCCAAATGTTTAACAATCAAGTATACACTTCTTGTATCACGTTTTCTTCTAAAATGAATTATACATACTGTATAGCACTGCCAAAAGTATGCTTTGAGTCCAGAGTTCTCTTCGGGATTAAGTCATAAAGGATAAAACCTTCTTTGAGACGCATTTTAGAAGTTGTAAAGACGAAGGAAAAGGAAGTTCTAGGGAGAGTCAAAATCTTAGAAGTTGCAAATACGACGAAAAACCAAGTCGATGTCATCACTGGCTTGATAGCGTTGTTAATACCTACGCCGAAACGTAGCACTCATTGCAGTAAAGAAGTTGACTATCCATATACAGAATCTGGGTTTCCTTCAAAGGATAAAACTGTATACGCTTGTGTCATTTACGGATAGATATGCAGATATATAGCGCATCTGGGATCTACATACAGTGTAGACCATCACCGTCGTCTTGTATTCATTGAGTCACAATAATATACTGAAGTTAGAAAAATAGGTTTCTAAATGGGTGGCGCGGGTGCTTCAGTAAGTGTGGGCGATATAACACACTGCAGATATAAACTGCGCAGATACTTGGTGACACAGAGCGGGATATTTGTTCCCGTACCTCTGTGTGTTGACCTCTGGGACCAGGGATCATTAATGTAATTCGAACAGGTCGATTTAGCCGAAATCTTTATGCAACTTATGTTGGTTAATTGTTTGGCTCTGTGGTTATCTGAGTGCAATGTGTAATCCGATTACGACACACATCTTTATTTCCTCGAAGTGGGAAGAAAGTAAATGCAAACGTCAAAGTTTTTACAATATTTATGTACATATTATGACATCAGTTCATTTGGTAACAGGGAAGGGTATATATTGTTAAGGAACTGTCTTTTATGAGGAATATGTTTGATGATGTTTGGTGTTCTAGACAACAGAGATTCCAAGCAAACGGGAGCACCCACAGGCTGTCCTCCCAGTAGTCATACATCCCACTAGTCATGGGTTGAAACACCATATGGTATGGATGACAGCGCCAACAACTACAATTCTAATACTCTTGTAAAAACAAAGTGGAATGGTCGAAGAAACAAAAAAACAGGGTCGTTCCATTGGTCCAGTCAGGTAATCCGATTCATCCGGATGAAGTGTTGCGTTTGTGTTGCTGACCCGTTATACTCAGTTTCACAGAGCTCAGTTAAGTCATATTTTCAACACTCGCTATAGTCAGTAATCCCCCGTTCGGAATTATCTGTTGGCACGTCAAACAAATGGGGCGGGTGGGACTAACCCTCCATTTTGCCCAAAGGGTATATGCCTGTTGTTGTTTTAATCAATCCATCATTTGCTGTATTGTTAGTGGAAGTAGGACTAATGGGAGTATGACTAATGGAACGTGACCGCTCACAGGCTACAATACTGTGCCTTGATGAGGAGTAATTCTGTTGGAAGTTATGTGCCATTGTTTTGACACTGTGTGTGTAAGCGTGTGTGTGTGTGTGTGTGTGTGTGTGTGTGTGTAAGCGTGTGTGTGTGTGTGTGCATGTGTGTGCGCACAGTGATGTGCAGGAGTCGAACCCTGCAGTTGCCAGTACGTTCCATTGTATGTATCGTCCTCTATTGAATGATATTCAAGAAATGTGTTAACTCATTATTTTTAATTCCATTAAAACGTTATCAAAACGCATCAAATATCCGCGAACAGGGCCATCAATAACTGACTGGCGTGCCTGTAACAGACTCGTGACATCAGGTATTGGATCGCGACATCATGACATTTTAGAGTGAACCACTCACGTCGGCAAAGAGTACCAAAAGCTGATATCACTGCAATTTCTAATCATTGAATATCTGATGAGGTGAAGTTTCGGAGTCACGTAAATCAGGAAGTTGACACGTGCAATGTCTCTTGTAACGTTGCGCCATACACACGGAACAACGTCTCAGGCCCTGTTATATGATCAGACCAACACACTATTCGTCTGTGTTAGAGCGAACACATATAGGGACTGGGTCCGTCTCCACAGTCGTATCCTGCAGCTACCATGACAGTGCAGTATTCCAGTTCCAAAAGAAAATGTTTACGTCATGATAACGTCCGGGGAAAGGCTATACGCTTTGAACCATAAATTAGAGACTGTATGAACACGTGAAAGAAATACTGAAAATGTGAGAACCAATTTACAGCTATGATAACTACATCATAAACATGACCATCGGATATATACATCTCGTTTTCTTCAGTTTCAGCCACCTTCATACACTGGTGTATAATTTCGTTTGTTTTTGTTCTACTTCTATTAATGAAAATCAGATACCCTGAGTACCCGGAGATTTGTCAAGTCATCCGCGTTGTTAGAGTTGATATAAGGTGAAGGGCATGCGGAGTGCACCCAGGTCATACTCTTGTTGAGATAACATTTATAGCCGACGTCATGAAGATGCTGATAAACCATCAACCTGCGTTGTTGTGAATACCAGAGCATGCATGATTTATTTTATTGAATACTCCGTCCCGCCCATGATTACAGACGGTCTGATAGGGGCAATCAGTAACTGTGAACTTTATGAGGTGACGGACTACACCGGCAACAGTGCACCTGCCCGAATTATTATGCATATATGTAGCCATGGGTATAGGTAGCTGAAACACACGGTGGCACGGCCGTTGATGGAAGATGGTTTGTGCATAAGATGTTTTTTCGACTTCATGAAATAACATCATAATTCTCTACAATGCGGTAACAATCAAGCATCAGTCGCGGCCATGCAGAGTAAATAAAACTGTGGGATTAGATGGGGTTTTTACTTCTATTGAGTAATTGGAGTGACTCAAGAAGTGCAGTGTCGGTTTTGTCAAAGAGCCGACTCCGGATTGTCTATTGCGATGTCCTGATCCCCAGCATGTGATCATCAGCTGACTGTTCCTAGGAATAAGAAACTTCGGATCAAGTTGTATCTCGAAGCTAGAAACGTCCAGTGTTGACGGCAAGACTAAAGATAGTTTGTCTCACAGTCCGTGGACCACATCATGTCCCTTCTGCCTGGCTCTCCCAGCAATAACAAAGCTGTAAACGAAGAAAGTCTAGATTATTTCGGGTCCTGAAACTCCCATCTCACTTAGGCTCTGTTTTTTTTTTTTTTTTTTGTTTAAACGGATTTATTTGTTACTATCAAAATTATACGAACATATGCCCAGGGACTAAGTGTTTGTCTATACAAAGAGGAATGGTGCAGATAGAGAACCTTTCTTGTTTATACAGGCATTGGATTCGAACTAACAGAAAATTAGTCGAATCCTACCTCGTTCAATCATACCGTGAGATGCCAAGTTCACATCACGTATAGCAACACCATATGTCCCTTCTTGGAACAACAAAATAATGCATAACTGTTTGCTTGACACCAGTTAGCTCTAACGGGTCAGGTGACTTTGTGACACTGCATCACTCAGGCATATTATATGGTTCATAATATCAGTCAGTGAATTGTTTGGTCCAGACACGAGTATAAGAGGGCCACGATACAGCTGGAACAAACGATTCCCACTAGCATAGCGTACTTCTCTCCGTGTCTTGGTGGTGCTCGAGTGTCTTGGTGGTGCTCGAGTGTCTTGGTGGTGCTCGAATTCAACAGGTGAATATAGTAGGTATTTTTGTTCCAACTGAAAGTCCTCACTGGATATTACACCAATGAATACATGTAGTTAGCTTGATTTATTTCAAAATGTAATTTAATTCTCAGTACTTGCCCGAGCAGCATGACATGTGCGTACGAAACAAAAACTATTGTCCACTAATTTGCAAGTCAATATATCTTCACTCTTAAAAATTGCAAAAATTGCCAATTTCCTGCATTCCCACATTCCTGTTAAAGCTGGTCTGTTCGCAGTCAGCAATATCGTGTCACTTTAAAGTGAGATTGGATAACATTGTAAAGCACTACAGCTCGCGTTCATCAAACATAGTGACTAAGCCCTTCAAATCTACAACACTCATAAATCAACGCCAGTCTAGGGGTGCGGGGGAGCCGTATTTAGTTTTCAGTTGACCCCTGTAGCGCAGTGACCTCTCGTGATCTCGCGTAACCTCGGGATTACAACGCGACAAAGACGGTCATAATTGAGTCAGTTGTGCCGGTGGTGTCCCGTCCTTAATAACACTGCGGCGGTGCAGGCGAAGACGCGCCACTTCAAACCATGTCACGCCTGACCGACTTAAGGAAGCATGCTAACAACAGTTACATAATGCTGCACGTCTTTCCCTGACCGAGTTTTGGGAAGACTGGATGTTTTATGTACTTGTTTTGTGCGGAAGGCGACAACGGTCGACGATTTTAAGTGTCAAGCATTCTCTGCATAATTCCTAAAATGTTTGTGGTTGCAATCGAATATAATATCAACGTTTCACTTATTCAAATGGCTCTTAAAAGACCCCTTGAGGGTATATCATCACCTGCACGTACTCAGTGCAAAAATCATTTTTTAGTTTCTTATTTCATGTAATTTGCATTTTTTTATCTGACTTCAGGCCGTGACGTAAGAGATGTTAACCACCACGTGCTGTGTTTTAACTCGCTTTCAGCAATATTCAACCGATATTATACAAATAACGACACTGTTTGCATGGAGAATTAGTCCCTGTTCATGGACCAATGCCTTTACGTATTAACTACCGAAAGATGTAGATGAATGTTCACAATGTCAGAGGATTGTCTGGTCCAGATTCGATATGATATCTGATTATAGACATTAATGTATATGACCAGCTGTTATAAAGCTGGAATGTTGCTGAGTTCAGCGTTTCACGAAAATCAAACAAATGTGTCCCAATCGTCTCTGACAAAATAAACCAGAAACGTTTTATTTTCAAATCTTTACGTGTTAAAACACTTCAAGACATTTTAGATGATACAATTTTCACGGAATCGTACGTATTTATTCAGTCAATTGCCCAATTTAAGTACGCATCATTACATGGTACGTATGTATTGTATTTATATCTATCACGTCCTGTTTTATCTTACAGATATAATATGTATATCTGCCACAGTTTGAATTAGCATTACTCTCTCCAAAAGGTAACGGACAGGTGTATTTTCACGAATTTAATCTGCTAACGATATTCCTGTTCATTCAGGTATTACTGATATTCCTTCTAATCGTAAACGACAGTCTTAAACAGGCATATACACCTATGCCTTTCTTTCTGTAGAGAGTATATTTATTTCAACCTGTGGGGTATTGCATATATATCTGTACGAAAATACAACACGTGCACATGATTCCTCAGAACTGCACTTGCATTTTGCGAACCGATTTTTCTCCATGTCATTTTTGCGCAAAGTGATACTGTAGAAAGTACACGTGCATTTACGTTTCGAAAGAGGCGTTTTGTGGATTCGTTCCATGCACACAAATCAACATTATAACAGCGAAAATATAACAAACACTAATTTTGAAATATAAATTTGAAATTTCATATGTGAATACCGCGTACGCGTTTCTTTTTGCGAAGAATATATAGTCTGTGAGCTCTGTATCCCAGAGCTCATGAGCAATTATCAGAGCGTGTGAGTACGATATACCATACCTTGTGAGCATGATATATCATCAAGAATTTCCGAGCAAATCTACCTTTCGTATGTGGGAAATGGATGTGAAATTTCATCGAGGATTATGCACTCGTTTGAAAGGTACATTATCACTGCACTGGGATGTGGGATTGCTCATAAGTGATGCTACAGTGGAAATCGTCATCTTTTGAACATTACTCTTAAACTGTACTGACCTCCTACAATACACACTATTCTACCTGCGTGGGGCCTCCCACTAACAGCAGACTCATGGTTAATCTAAGATAGTTTGCTTTCACCCCAACAACGCACGACAGGACCCCCCACGCCGTATCATATCCACATAAGGATGCTTAATCTTTGTGAAAACCGTTGAGAAAGTAGATGTCCCCCCAGCCAGTTGGACATTCCGTCACCTCCCTCGGCGCGGCGTCTCAACCACCCGTGGTGTTTATAATTGTATGTATGCTCATCTGATATGGTACTTTAGACACTAGAGGTTCCCGAGCTCGCTCCTATTATAAGGGACAGTGTCAGAGACTCTAAAAGAACAATTCAGACACTTGGTTATAGGGAAATAAGACTCGGGGTAAACAGGTTGATGTCATTTCATTTTTGTTTAAAAAGATGGTGTGTCATAGGTCTTTGTGTTTTGTCAGCAGAAGTTGCAACAAAGACTCCACTTAAGCTATTCAGACATGTTATAAAGAGTTCTGTTATAGGTCCCTATGTTTTCTTAACAGAAGTTACGGTAAAGGCGCCATGTAAGCAATTTAGACATCCGGGTACATGTGGGCGCATTAAATCGCCTTATTTTGTATTAATACAACTTGCAATATAGACGCCACTAAAGCAATTCTGACAAGGAGGTATACGGGGTTGTTTTCTATGCTTTCTTGTGTTTCGTTAATGTGCAAGTAATAATATAGTCGCCAAATCCACCAGGTGAATTGAGAAATAAAGATACGGGGTTACACAGTATCACTTCCTTTGAATTCTTTATGTTCTATTTAAACGGTGACACCATAGAGGCGAGGGAGCCAATTTAGACATGGCGGGGAACAGGGTGACGCTCTATCTGCTATTGCTTTCATGTTAGGTTCTGAAACTTATTATGTGGACACCGTTCTATTGTTCGGTTGACTTTAAGTGGTTAGGACGTATTGTCACGGTATAAACATCAGCATCGTGTGTCTCTGGGGTGTGTCTGACACGACAGGGTGCAGACGCGGCAATTATGTATCAGTTTTCCTGATATTTTAGATCCAGTACTTCATCATGGAGACGATTATGAAGTGTTTCAGATTTACGCAAGGTCCCAATGAAGGTTGTTTATCTTAAATAAATAGGAGAAACTGTATTTTATGAATTTATGGATACGTATAGTAAAGAAGGTACTCAACACACAGATTGGCTGTTGCCTTAAAGTCCATAGACTCACGAGTAGTATACGATATATAGACGTATGTTACTTTATGTAACATAGACTAGCTGATACGTTATGGCAGACTACTCATACCTTGGCATATAGACTTAAGGGTACTTTATGTAACATTTTCTTGCCAGTCATCTAACGAAATCTATGGTCAGCTGACGTCCAACAATGTCCCAGTTATGTGTATCTATCCATCTCATTGAAAATATAACACAACTATAGTTGTGACACCTTTATGAATACCTAGTGCATTTAGCATGTTTCCTACGCGTTATTGAATGTGTACAGCTCTCTCTAACTCGGTCCATATGTACCTGTGTATATGTACCTGCTTTATGCGCGTTCACTAGATGTATAATAATACATACACTTCCATTGTACTTAGAGTATAAGCAGTGACAGTTAGTGTATGAGCGATTATGGAACAATTATAGCATGCATGAGCGTGTACATGGATAGTTTCTTCAAACCCATAGACTGCATGAATTCATCTCAGCTCAGGGCATGTTCAGTGCTAGACAAGTATGGACAAGTAATAATGAATAGCATTTATATAGCGCTAATATCCGAAAGGACTCTTTGTGGATTTCTCTCACAAAAATTTGTTGGAGATGTACACATTAAAGGAAATCTTGTTTAAATAAGAATGTCTTGAGTGAACTAAGAGAAGGGGAATTGCAGAGTTCATTTGGAAGAGCATTCCAAACTGAGGGCGCACTGTTTTTGAAAGAGCGCTGTCCTGCTGACTTTAAGTTGTACTTTGGGATCTTTAACAGTTTCTCACTGGAATATCGCGGAGAGTTCGTGAAGCCTTGTAAGTGGAGATGTTGTCTGGACAGTAGCGGTAGCAAGCTATCAAAAGGGCATCGGAACGTGGGAGTCCGTGGTGTCCCACATGACCTTACTTCCGTCTCATCATCCCCAGGCGAGGTGCACTGTGCTGTATTCGCTTGAGACGAGCGATATCGTCAAGAAGGAGACCAAAGAAAAGTACTGAATTGCAGCAGTCCAGCCTTAAAGTGATGAAGCAGCTTACGATACTGGTGGCTCCTACGTCTTCAATCAGATATGGTCTCGAGGAAGCATGCACGTGACACATTGCTCATGCTCCTATATATAGAGAATTAGTGACTGATCTAAGTGTACCCGAGTCTACTTCACACATTATCTGCTCACTTCATATGTTACCGTTATTCATACTGGGATTCCTGCTCAGAACAGGTCCCCAGGAGTCTATGCTGTTCGTAAGAAACAATGGGCGGTCACAGTGACTGGAGACTGGAGATTCAAAGACATATCAGCAGCTGCTATATTGCACGTACACGTTACAGAGCACGCACATGTTATGTAGCAAGCACACACCGTCATACAGAACGCTCACGTAATGTGGTACGCACACGTCATGCAGAGCACACACCTTACATTGCATACTCACGTCACACAACAAGCACATGCTATATAATAGCATGCACAAGTCATGTAGCACGGACACGTTATATTGCATGCACACATCATACATAAGACACACGTCATGTAGCACGGACACGTTATATTGCATGCACACATCATACATAAGACACACGTCATGTAGCACGGACACGTTATATTGCATGCACACATCATACATAAGACACACGTCATGTAGCACGGACACGTTATATTGCATGCACACATCATACATAAGACACACGTCATGTAGCACGGACACGTAATGTAGCACGCTCACGTCATACAGAGCACACACGGCATGTAGCACGCGCATTTCATACATAACACTCACAATGTATAGCATGCTCACGCGTTGCACGACACGCTACACAGTATTCACACAGTCATACAAAACTCACACGTCACATTGTACGCAACTATCATTTAGTGCGCACATGTTATATAGCATGCCCACACTGTCACAATAGTTTCTACGTTTGGTATCATCATACCAGATCTGACAGTTTCACCAATGAAGTTAACATTTTCAGTTGTTTACTAACCGAATTGCAGCCCAAAACTACATAGGTTACATTGTACATGGCAAAACATGGCGTGTACAGAGCAAATTGATAATTTCAACATTTTAGATACATTGTATCATAGCTGAGCTAGCTAGATTATTGATAAGTTTACGATATGACGCTACCATTAGGAATGTGAATTTAGATCTACTTGGATTTGTACAATAGTGTTTAGGTAAAGTGAGCGTTTAAGACTTACATCACTGGTGACTGTCCTTCCAAAATGGAACAGATATACAGTAGAATTTTAAAAACATCATGTCTAATACAGATATGCGGGATGACGAGAACATGTTATTAGACAAGAAAATGCAAAATTCACATCCTGTATATATTTGGATGTCCAGCTGGATATTCGTCAAGTTTAAATCCAAATGACACATGCATGACAGAAAAGCATAAATATGTACACCCACACACAGACACACAACCATGTGTCATGCCCATATACATTCATTTCCATTTTTGTACCATCCAATACGGAGGTAAGAGGTGTAATAGAATCGTGAGACGAAGACCTGCTCCCGGGATGACACGTCCTGTCAAATATGTTACAGTCCGCGGCGTGCCTGGAGATGTATGAGTCGGTCGTCAAATGATCCAATAACTTCAAAGTTGAAATGCATCTGTTCTGGAGCGGACGTGACCCTGCAGTAAGTGGGCAGGATGTCTGCTTCAAATTCCTGGACTACTGCAAGTGTTCTGTAGGTGGAATACTCAGAAGGCGACGTAAAATATATAGCACAAAATCTCAATGATGAATTCTTATGGTGATGCTGGAACGATGGTGTGAGGATTGCCCCTATTGACTGTAGTCTGCTGAGGTCATCACTCCTTCTGACTAGGAAGTATACATGGTATCGATCGTTACTTATCTGTGCCTGCACATTGTAACCATTTCACGCCCGCTATGGTCATTCAGTGCCTGCACATGTTGCCTTTCGACCTCAGTATGGTCATTTAGTGCTTGCAGATGTTCCCTTCAACCTCAAAATCGCCATTCTGTCCCTGCACATGTTACGTTTCAAACTCAATATGGTCATTCAGCGAGTGCACGTTTCCTTTCAACCTGAATTCGGCAATTTAGTGCCTTCACATGTTACCTTGCAGCCTCTGTGTGGCCATTCTGTGCCTGCTAATACTACATCTAAAACTCAGTATGGTCATTCAATGGCCGTACGTTTCCTTTCACCTTCAGTTAGACCACTGCGTGCCTGCACATGTTACCCCTCAACCTCAGTATGATCTTTCAGTGCCTGCACATGTTACCTTACAACCCCAATTCGACCATTCAGCGTCTGTAAAGGTTACCGCGAAGTCTGTAAATGACCTTTTAACTCATATTCTGTTCTTCAAACATGTCCATTCATTCCCTATGGTCAACCACATGTGACCATGCAACTCCTATGTTGCCATTCAACCTCAGTATAATCATTCAATTCGAATGCTACCATTTAACCTCTGACTGACCTTTAAATCCCTAAGTTACACCTCTTCATGAACATTCAATACGTATGTCTCGAACTCCATATGAGCCTTTCAGTTCCTAACGTTTCACAAGCTCATTCAATACATATGTCTCGAACTCCATATGAGCCTTTCAGTTCCTAACGTTTCACAAGCTCATTCAATACATATGTCTCGAACTCCATATGAGCCTTTCAGTTCCTAACGTTTCACAAGCTCATTCAATACATATGTCTCGAACCCCATATGAGCCTTTCAGTTCCTAACGTTTCACAAGCTCATTCAATACATATGTCTCGAACTCCATATGAGCCTTTCAGTTCCTAACGTTTCACAAGCTCATTCAATACATATGTCTCGAACTCCATATGAGCCTTTCAGTTCCTAACGTTTCACAAGCTCATTCAATACATATGTCTCGAACTCCATATGAGCCTTTCAGTTCCTAACGTTTCACAAGCTCATTCAATACATATGTCTCGAACTCCATATGAGCCTTTCAGTTCCTAACGTTTCACAAGCTCATTCAATACATATGTCTCGAACACCATATGAGCCTTTCAGTTCCTAACGTTTCACAAGCTCATTCAATACATATGTCTCGAACTCCATATGAGCCTTTCAGTTCCTAACGTTTCACAAGCTCATTCAATACATATGTCTCGAACTCCATTTGAGCCTTTCAGTTCCTAACGTTTCACAAGCTCATTCAATACATATGTCTCGAACTCCATATGAGCCTTTCAGTTCCTTCAGTTCCTAACGTTTCACAAGCTCATTCAATACATATGTCTCGAACTCCATATGAGCCTTTCAGATCCTAACGTTTCACAAGCTCATTCAATACATGTGTCTCGAACTACATTTGAGCCTTTCAGTTCCTAACGTTTCACAAGCTCATTCAATACATATGTCTCGAACTCCATTTGAGCCTTTCAGTTCCTAACGTTTCACAAGCTCATTCAATACATATGTCTCGAACTCCATATGAGCCTTTCAGTTCCTAACGTTTCACAAGCTCATTCAATACATATGTCTCGAACTCCATATGAGCCTTTCAGTTCCTAACGTTTCACAAGCTCATTCAATACATATGTCTCGAACTCCATATGAGCCTTTCAGTTCCTAACGTTTCACAAGCTCATTCAATACATATGTCTCGAACTCCATATGAGCCTTTCAGTTCCTAACGTTTCACAAGCTCATTCAATACATATGTCTCGAACTCCATATGAGCCTTTCAGTTCCTAACGTTTCACAAGCTCATTCAATACATATGTCTCGAACTCCATTTGAGCCTTTCAGTTCCTAACGTTTCACAAGCTCATTCAATACATATGTCTCGAACTCCATTTGAGCCTTTCAGTTCCTAACGTTTCACAAGCTCATTCAATACATATGTCTCGAACTCCATATGAGCCTTTCAGT
Source organism: Haliotis asinina (assembly GCF_037392515.1). NCBI lineage: Eukaryota > Metazoa > Mollusca > Gastropoda > Lepetellida > Haliotidae > Haliotis > Haliotis asinina. Next base: position 6,217,947 of record NC_090280.1, read on the forward strand.
TCCTAACGTTTCACAAGCTCATTCAATACATATGTCTCGAACTCCATATGAGCCTTTCAGTTCCTAACGTTTCACAAGCTCATTCAATACATATGTCTCGAATTCCCTTTGAGCCTTTCAGTTCCTAACGTTTCACAAGCTCATTCAATACATATGTCTCGAACTCCATATGAGCCTTTCAGTTCCTAACGTTTCACAAGCTCATTCAATACATATGTCTCGAACTCCATATGAGCCTTTCAGTTCCTAACGTTTCACAAGCTCATTCAATACATATGTCTCGAACTCCATTTGAGCCTTTCAGTTCCTAACGTTTCACAAGCTCATTCAATACATATGTCTCGAACTCCATATGAGCCTTTCAGTTCCTAACGTTTCACAAGCTCATTCAATACATATGTCTCGAACTCCATATGAGCCTTTCAGTTCCTAACGTTTCACAAGCTCATTCAATACATATGTCTCGAACTCCATTTGAGCCTTTCAGTTCCTAACGTTTCACAAGCTCATTCAATACATATGTCTCGAACTCCATTTGAGCCTTTCAGTTCCTAACGTTTCACAAGCTCATTCAATACATATGTCTCGAACTCCATATGAGCCTTTCAGTTCCTAACGTTTCACAAGCTCATTCAATACATATGTCTCGAACTCCATTTGAGCCTTTCAGTTCCTAACGTTTCACAATCTCATTCAATACATATGTCTCGAACTCCATATGAGCCTTTCAGTTCCTAACGTTTCACAAGCTCATTCAATACATATGTCTCGAACTCCATTTGAGCCTTTCAGTTCCTAACGTTTCACAAGCTCATTCAATACATATGTCTCGAACTCCATTTGAGCCTTTCAGTTCCTAACGTTTCACAAGCTCATTCAATACATATGTCTCGAACTCCATATGAGCCTTTCAGTTCCTAACGTTTCACAAGCTCATTCAATACATATGTCTCGAACTCCATATGAGCCTTTCAGTTCCTAACGTTTCACAATCTCATTCAATACATATGTCTCGAACTCCATATGAGCCTTTCAGTTCCTAACGTTTCACAAGCTCATTCAATACATATGTCTCGAACTCCATGTGAGCCTTTCAGTTCCTAACGTTTCACAAGCTCATTCAATACATATGTCTCGAACTCCATATGAGCCTTTCAGTTCCTAACGTTTCACAAGCTCATTCAATACATATGTCTCGAACTCCATTTGAGCCTTTCAGTTCCTAACGTTTCACAAGCTCATTCAATACATATGTCTCGAACTCCATTTGAGCCTTTCAGTTCCTAACGTTTCACAAGCTCATTCAATACATATGTCTCGAACTCCATATGAGCCTTTCAGTTCCTAACGTTTCACAAGCTCATTCAATACATATGTCTCGAACTCCATATGAGCCTTTCAGTTCCTAACGTTTCACAAGCTCATTCAATACATATGTCTCGAACTCCATTTGAGCCTTTCAGTTCCTAACGTTTCACAAGCTCATTCAATACATATGTCTCGAACTCCATATGAGCCTTTCAGTTCCTAACGTTTCACAAGCTCATTCAATACATATGTCTCGAACTCCATTTGAGCCTTTCAGTTCCTAACGTTTCACAAGCTCATTCAATACATATGTCTCGAACTCCATTTGAGCCTTTCAGTTCCTAACGTTTCACAAGCTCATTCAATACATATGTCTCGAACTCCATATGAGCCTTTCAGTTCCTAACGTTTCACAAGCTCATTCAATACATATGTCTCGAACTCCATATGAGCCTTTCAGTTCCTAACGTTTCACAAGCTCATTCAATACATATGTCTCGAACTCCATATGAGCCTTTCAGTTCCTAACGTTTCACAAGCTCATTCAATACATATGTCTCGAACTCCATATGAGCCTTTCAGTTCCTAACGTTTCACAAGCTCATTCAATACATATGTCTCGAACTCCTTATGAGCCTTTCAGTTCCTAACGTTTCACAAGCTCATTCAATACATATGTCTCGAACTCCATATGAGCCTTTCAGTTCCTAACGTTTCACAATCTCATTCAATACATATGTCTCGAACTCCATTTGAGCCTTTCAGTTCCTAACGTTTCACAAGCTCATTCAATACATATGTCTCGAACTCCATTTGAGCCTTTCAGTTCCTAACGTTTCACAAGCTCATTCAATACATATGTCTCGAACTCCATATGAGCCTTTCAGTTCCTAACGTTTCACAAGCTCATTCAATACATATGTCTCGAACTCCATATGAGCCTTTCAGTTCCTAACGTTTCACAAGCTCATTCAATACATATGTCTCGAACTCCATATGAGCCTTTCAGTTCCTAAAGTTTCACAAGCTCATTCAAATTTACCGAAATGTCCTGTATATTACACATGTGGAAGACATTTTCGAACTGAACGCATCAGTGGCAAGAACTATTTCCCATGCAGTACTTTTCTAATTTGTGCCATATGTTTATAACATCGTGTTGGGTTTTTTTCGTGGAACGATTGACTAGCTGACGATTTGAGAGTACCCATCGCGGCAAGGACGAGCTCGTTATCTAACTGTCATCCTACCTTGTCCTGTGTGTACAGCGGTCATGTGTTTTGTCTCTTAAGAAGACAACTCTCCGCCCCAGTCGTGACTGTTCAGCGTCAGGTATGCATCTAGATCTATCTGTCACTTTTCTTTCACTGTACAATTAATGACATGATAAGAAGACACCAATAGCTGGCTTAACTTGAGACTTTCGTAATAATAACTGGACAGTTATATAGCTCTGATCTCCACAAGGTCACCTCAAAGTCAACATGCATGGCGTCGGATATGCTTTACGGGGAGCTCCATGGAAACCTCTGACGAGGCACATCGGGGTAGCTTCTGTCTCAGAACATGTGCACCTTGTCGTAGTGTTCGTGGTGTTACGTGTTGCTGCGTTGTGTGTTACTGTGATAGATGTTGCAGCTTCTTTTTATGGTTCCAGTGAAGCAAATATCGCTTAGCTTATTATTATATCATTATTATATGAATATTTTGAGGACGAACCTATAAAACCTGTAAAACGTGTCGCCACAATTAAAGACTAACGCATTAGGCTTTATACGTATGATTTTGATAGCAACAAAAGGGAGCTGCGAAGCTCAAGGGAAATCTAGACTTGCTTCCTTCAGCATTGCGTGGAGGATTGGTCAGTTGGGAAAATTATGTGTGAACTCTGGTTGGTGATTACTAGTACCAATGCATCTAGGACCTGGTGTGCCCATATACCAACTCGAGAACCAACATCCACAATTATTCCAGAATGGTAGAAGGAATCACTCCCACGAATCTGTCCGCTAACAACTCAGGTCATTCGCCTACGTAAGTGACAGCAATCAAAATAAATTCACGAAACATGCTTTCACGTATACTCACGTCCATTTTGGGAAGGGGAACGGATGTTATTATTAATATCGAAGACACATTCAGCTGCAATTCCGCGAACAACCTGAAAGCGTTTATCAGATACCCCCCACCCGCCCATACATACAGTGAGGGCATATCATGGAGGCTCCCAGCATGCCGTGCAACTCTGGGTCTCACAGCACATCTGTTGTGCATCACGTGATGAAATATGCCCTGATTTATATACAGATGACGTAGAGATAGAAGAGGTTATTTTTCCACCAGCTCCGCTTATGAAGAAGGGCGGCACCTGTTGGTCTGCACTAACTGAACTCTGTCGTACTCTCGCGAGATCACACGAGCATAGTAATTATCGATATCGTATATCAAGCAGTTGTTACACTCCATGGCCGGTGTTCGCTGAGGCATGGTCTACTCCTGACAACAAATACTCGGACAGAAGCGGAATTGCGTCTTGGAAATGCGGCTTCTATGCACACGTGGTTATAGCGTTTTTTTCACCAGTGCCAAGACGCATGCAAGCATCTACCTTCACTTTCACTTTGAAATTAAATCTTGTAAGCTCCAACTCCGTTATATGCCCGTCTTGTTGAGTACAGAGATGCGAGCGAAAATGCTCTGAATAAGTGGGTGAAAATCGAGAAAATACTCAAACAGTGACATTTTATTTCTGTTTCATAGCCCTCAGCGATATCCCCGCTATAAGGTAGCGGTCTGTAAACACTCCAGTTTGTTTGAATCAGACAATCCAGTGATCAACAGCATTACCATCGATCGTTGGGATACGACGTCATGTGAACCACGTCAGCCAGGCTGACCACTCAATCCCCATAGTAGCCTTACGACAAGTATGGGTTATTGAAGATCAATTCTAACCTGGATCTTCACGGGTCCGTTAAAACAAACATAATCTTTTTGAATAAACAAAACTGTGGGATGTGTCATTAGTTATCAACAGACTCCGCAATATTAGAAACATGCCTTTGAAACAGGGAAAACAGAATTCTGACGCCAGTGTTCCTCTTTCTGACCTTATGGCAAGCCTTAGTATAATGACAGTTGGAGGATTGTAGGGAGGTGAAAATACTGTACCTAACCGTGTGAGGTCGCAGGTCAATTCAGTTTCCATACGACCACCATGGTACGGAGGGCGACATCAACAACTCCACAACGTCATGGACCGTCCCTGTAGTAGTTACCGACCCATGACAACCCTCGTCACAACAGAGCACTCGTTCACCCAGTTTCATGATTAATGCGGATATGATGTTCCCTGTTTCGTCCAAAATAAGTAAATATAAATGTATTCAGTCGCCTTGTTTGCCTTGAAATGGCAATAATTGCATCTTCAAAATCCTGCGACAGGGCGCTACTGACCGTGTGAGCCAGTCTTTGCACCCCCTCATGTCTACCATCAGCAAAGCTCTACTTACTGTGTGAACCAACTCTGTATCCAACACACACCCCCCCCCTCTCCGCCGTAACTTTTTCGTTAATTTTTCTTTTAATTCCATTCATAAAGGTGGTGGTAATAAATCAAGATGGATTTTGAGATAAAGCCGTAGTATTGAAATCATAATGCGTAGATTCGGTGACTTGAAACTCACAGGTATACCACAATGAAACTAACAGTCTGTTTTAAACTCATTCATAAAGTGAAGGGGTAGAGGTACGCCACTTTTATCGGTATTACTGCACCAATCTCAGGCACCATTGCAATTCACATGTCATTGCTAATTTGGGAATCGAACAGGTGTGATACACCTCCATGACCAGTCAGCCTCCCGAACTAACCAGTGAGACAAAATGAAGAAAAACACAGACCAAGCATGAAACTAATTGATTTAGTGAGTCAGCGAGTTTAGTTGTACGTCGCCTTTAGTAGTATTCCAGCGGGGGCTTCACACAGTGTGCCAATGTGGGGAATCAAACCCGGGCCTTCGGTGTGACGGGTGAACGCTTTAACCATTTGGGTGCCCCACCGCCTCCTATTTGGTTTGAAAATCAGACAGACGCTCTGTAGATGCAAAAGGATGTTTTCTGAAAGGATACAAGTGTGCATGTACAGTTTTCTTCACTTCCAGGTTAGACTGGCAACAGTTTCGTGACGTAAAAGGCCGCTGTTGGACTACGTCAGAGGACATGGGAATGCGCATAATGTATTCGTGGTTCTCCACGAACCAAACTACTCATGTCGGTCGGAGGCAAGACTTACTGAATCCCGAAAATAAAGATCGAAGACTGGGTAATACATGCTGTCACCGTCTAACGTTACCTTTGTCATCAATCATTGGATCGTCTGGTCCACCGTTATATAGCCCGTATAAAACTGTTAGTGTGACATTAAAAAGAAGACAAACACATAAAACACAATAATCCGAACATGACTTCTTTGGAATCGGCAGCGTTTGATTAAATAGTAAATAGTCATTGTATTGTAATTACGAAAACTTAGGAAAACAGTGACAGTGACAGTGACAAGAACCTGTGATCTTGCCCACTGCCGTACGGCTTTGAGAACCGTTTCGGGAGCACATGGTCTCTCTAAAGTCAGGTTGTCGCTTAAAGGGCAAACTTAATTCCAGTCACAAGAGTGAAATCTCCCAAAATCATTACAAGCAAGCATTCGTCATCGTATCACTTAAAATCATATTTGAAGATACTGCGAAGGAGCGTGTGTCTGGGGTTTTCATTCATCATATGGCTAGTTTCCCACGTCAGTGACGTCATGGACTTTACAGACCGGTACGTAGAGTACTTTAGCTTCTCGCAGACACTTCATTAGCATCTGTATGATTCAGACAAGCGGGGAATAATCCCAAAGGGCGTGGTGAAGACAGAAGTGCATTCATTGCAGTTCAACGTTGCACGGATAGTCAATCCCAAGGCAGTGATGGTCACAGCCCAGTACGATCGGTCACTCCCAGAGGCGTGATGAAGTAGCGGGAATTCAAGGATCCGTTTAAGATCAGCGGGCACCAGTAGACCAGTAGATAGACAATTTGCTAGTCACGTCTCCAGGTTGTGATAAATTTAATATCGTTGGGTTGGAGGCAGAGTGACTGTGTGATTGAGATGGAAGCACTTGCAAAAATCTCGACAACGGAAACAATTGTGTTTTTTTTCAGGAGGAATGCCCTACGTTATCCAGTCATCTATTTTTCATTACATACTTGTTAGTAACAGGACACGTTTAAATGTACTAAAATGTCTTCTTGTAGATGTTAGCCAGACAGTGGACATTCGCGGTTTTCGAGACATGTCTTACATTGTTCTCATGGTCAATGACACAACAGGTTTCTTCTATATTTTCACTGGTATATGTCTCAGGCCGCAAGTGAACTGAACAGACGTACGTTATACCACGATTTGATATCTGAATGTAGGAGGGGAGGCTGAAATGAGGCTAGGTGTTTGGTGAAACCCCTGGATATCGTGCTGACAGGCAACGGGCAAGTCAGCCATCGCTCATAGGTTCCTGCTGCACCAAAGTTAGAAAACTACATGCAATGAACTGCGGCTCAACATTTGTCACTTGTATCATGAGTAATGATAGGAAACCAAAATGCTCATCTTTTAGACGGATAGTTTGGATTTCCACGCTCTAAACGCTTCTGATTACTTGGACTGTTATCGACATTGTCTGACTTCGGGGAGTTACTGACCCTCCCGTGAAAAGTTAGGCTCTTATGCACTTATGATGTAGGGCTGTGTTTCACATAGTTATCGAATCGAAGCGCTACAACTGTTGTGTCTCCCATATTGTAACATAGATTTACGAATGTCGTACCGCTGTGAAAACCTTCTGAAACGAGGCCCAGGTGAGAGACAACCTCACCTGTCACATTATAGTGAAAGCCTGAAATAACTGTGCTGTGCCCGTGCTCTCCTGATCCTCTGGTGTGTGCTGATATAACGTAACATGGAATTCACCCCGCTTGATGGTTTCATCTCAGACAACAGACCCTGCCACCCTCGTGATTCTCTCAATAGTTAATGTTACTCAACTCATAGCAGATGCATTGTGCACACATTTGTTTGTTTGAAGATTCTCTTGGGAAACTTGTCAATGCTCTCGATGAAACAAGGCATTAAACAGTAACGTTATCGAAAATCTGTCTGGCACAATCTCAATGTCAAAGTTGATGATTATATGGAGCTAAGTGGTACAGAAATTAATTAAACGACTTGTCATATCAAATTGCTCAGGGAAAGCTTTGTAAGCGACGACATCATAATGTTTGTGATATCCGGTAAGCCTGAAAAATATAAACAGAAGACTTCCTGTTTCTTGCTGAGAACCCGTCACTTCATATCAGTAACCGTCAATGTGTGATTCTGCGTCAAATGTAAACTTGAAATGTTGATGCGATTGGTGTTTCACATGTAATGAATTTAACGAGACTGTCTGGCACATAGTCGGTGGATGCCCACGAATACTTCAAGCAACAATGCTCGACCCAGGGGTTCGTCAAGGAAAGACCCAGATTACGTAGAGGACGTCATGGAAAATAACAATTACAAAATTCTTTGGAATAGTCCCATATATTGCGTCAAACGTATCCGTGCCGTCAATCCAGACATTGTCCTTATTTGATAAATGAATGAAATATGTTTTGACAAATGAAATTGAATTTGCTGTCACAAGTGTGACTGACAAGTTTCAATAGAAACATGGCAGATAACCTGACCTCACTTTTGAAGTTTCTAAATTTCATCCCAAATACCAAATTATGTGACTTACCATTGTTCTTGGTGTCCTAGCGTTGGCACCCTCCAATCTCTTGATCGATGATATTTGATCGACGTCAGGGCAGTACCCAGGTTTGGTGACAGGAACACAGGTTTTCTGGCACTGTGGGTGGTAAAGAAACCTGCAGTGTTGGCGAGTCTTCATATTCGTCTCAAAGTTCTTCGATGATTCCACTACACAGTGCCTCCTTTGAGAAGTCATATGCACTGTTTGGGGTGTGTGTAAAGCGATATACAACAGAAACAACAGGTATTGTGAAATGGAATTTCTTTAAAGGTAATGTTGTCGAAGATATGTGGTTGTTGTTGTTGCTGTTGTTGTTTTCTAATCAGGTTGTAGTTTTCGGAAGGCATTTAGAAGTTGGACGAGCATAAATACATGACACATTTTATGGATAGCAACTTCATTCTTTTTCGTTAAACGACGTTTGATGAGAATGGTGAATGAGCAAGAGTTTTAGCTCTGAGACGTCGTGTAAAAAGGAAAGAGAATTATGTTATCCATAAACACGTCCGGTATTCATGATCACGGTGTGCTAAATGGTTCTAGGAAAGCGAAAACGTTGTTGCTGGTCGCCTTGTAGGAAGTGGAAAAGTCAAAACATCTTTATGATTTTTTCTAAATCAGGTACGCCATTCCTTGTGTAAAACGACAGTTGAACAGCTACTGGCATGTTTCAGTCTGGTAACGCAGAGTGTTGTCCCTCACCGATTCAGTGGTCAAGGAAATATATCATTTCAACAAGTCAGTCACGTTGCAGACCATCCTCGTGTCTTCTACTGGGCTGAAGGCAGTACATTTGTCTACAGGCGCACAACTGAACGTTACATCACGGCATGTGTTCTAGAAGGGAATTGTTTTGAAGGCTGACTGCTCTGCATTTCCCGGGATGGGAAAAAAGCTGCATCAAGGACTCCAATGATTGTGAAAAAGTAGAACTTGAACGCTCTGAGGGACGGGATTTTACAAATTGCCACTTTACCGTTGCTTTCAAATGATCGTCCCTTGAGTCTCGGTTCAGGAATGCTAGATCACACGTTGCTCTAGCTGTACATCGGTATTTTGAACAGAATAAAGCTAATCTGTGTAAATATGATCCCTTGGTTAGTTACTCAATGAACACATCTGGCGTGAAATGGAACGACGCATACAACGTGATCCGAATCACACTCCCATGCACATTGCCATAGTTCTGCCACAATATCTGCAGTCTGTCAGCATCCCAGTGACATCTTAAGAACATTTGTAGTTTGTGTTTAAGTTTATACCTTTTCACGCAAGCAATTTATGCCCCACGCACTCCTTTCTTGTCTTAAAAGTGGAGTGATCTTCAAGACACCCATTGTCGTATAGTGGACTCTGTGACGAACGTTCCATGCCTGCATCAGTGAAAAAGATGGACACTCCCTACTAACCGTGAGATCTTGTCCTTTGCTACTCATTTGCATATATCAGGTGAGCTATTGTTACGGACTGATGATTTGAAACGTGTATGTTTTTCTATGTCGGTAAAAGTATAATAGTTATTTTGCTTGTTGTTTGTCACAATAGTTTTACTTTGAGTGTGTGATTGATAACTAAAGCAGCATCTCCAATGGAAGGTCGTTCGACAGGAAGCCCCGTCATTACTCAGTCTGCTAAAGTAGTGTTGTGAAGAGTACATGTTTACCAATACAGTATTGTTTAGTCCGTATTCATTGCAAAGTGTGTGAGTAATGTCATTTTCCGCGATTTTGATGCTTCCTACAGAACGTACCATTAAAAAGCAGAATTAATGACTTTTTATGAATCTATTTCGAAACGTCGCCAAACTAGAATTTAGAAGTTGCATTTCCATGAAATATGTTTATAGCCAGGTCAAACACGGATGATTATCCTTCACGGGCAGTTTTCAGACGGAATCCGGATTGCATGCCTTTACGTACATGCATATTGTCATCTAACCAGGCATGTCTCAAAAAGGAGCTAATTTAAGACATTGATTACATAAGTAACAAGGCCTGGCATTGCGGGTTATCATATGTTATCTTACCTTATGATAACGCGGTCTATTTCGGCCTTTTACTACGTCAGTGATCAGTAAATATTAACGCCCTAACACTGCTACTCTTATCACTAACAAGAGAGAGGTATTGAACATGGGCATGACGTTGCCAGTAGATATCGAGTAGTTTGTGTGATATCTCGGGGTCAGGGTTGACACGATTTGGTAAACAAGGGTCAAGTCGTCGTCGTTGTCGTCGTCGTCTGCGCCAGTATGAATGTCTTAAGTGCACTTAATGATTATCATTATTAGTATTTTCATCGTCGTCACCATTATTATCGTCGTCATGATCGTCGTCATCTTCAATGTTTACCGTTGGGTAACATGATTTTAAAGCGTTCGCTCGTCCCGCCGTAGATTGCCAGTATGGGTACAATGTGTGAAGCCCATCTTATGATATTGCTGGAATATTGCTAAAAGCTAAACTCTGTCACTCACTCGTTATGATTATTTTTTTTTGTGAACTTGTTTTTCAAGTAAGCAACCTCACTACTCTTTTGTCCTAATGATGTCCTATTCATTATACCTATTATAGGGTCAAGACTATTTGAGAATATCTCACAGACAAATTCCCTATATATAATTGTTTAGTGCTTTTGGTAGATACGACTGTCTAGGTCATATTTCTACCTACTCTTCTACAAAGTACTGTGCATGCTGACTCGCCACTGGAGTCATTCTGCAGAATAAGATGTTTCTTAATAAAACACCATACAGCTATTCCTATTTATTTTTATTGCAGTTTCTTACTTTCATAACCATACGTGTGTTAACTACCTGACAACATTCCTTAAAGAATTAATTATCGCAACATTAATGCAGACAAAGAACATGTTTCTTGGCTATTTCTACAAAATATTGGCTCTGATCTTAGCTCATGGCTGGACCTCAAATCCGGTTCTTAGAAATTCCTTGAATAATTTTCATATCCTCGTTTAAGAGTCTTTTGAATCAATAGCATTGACGTCAGCGACATTCCGACATGTTTGATATCTTCCGATCTGCTCAACGCTGGTGGCTGTTATCAAAAGGCATTCTTGTAACATCACCTGGCTTCTTTTCTTTGTCAGTGTCAGTGCGTGCACATGCGCACTGTGTAGGAGAAAGCGACACATCATAAAATGGTGAGCCGTAAAATTAAACAGTTGTTGACTTTATATCGATGGTATGATGCCATTGAAAACGTTGCATTTTTTGCGCTTTGGACTAAAAGGCTATTATTCCCATTTTACAATCTACGTCATTGATGACGTTGACATGGAGATTTGACTGATATTAAATATAAGCGAACTGCACGCACCAGTGAACCTCAAACATCGTCCTTAATATCATATGGATGACGAATATTGAAAGCATGGCGGTATCACGGGTGGCAGAAACTTCCGAGTGACCACTATTCGTTATGCGCAGTTACGTCCCTTGGACACGCTACATACCCGTGACTTTCAAATCGCGGCCTTTTGCGTCTCTTGGACATGATACTGGAACACTGTTGACTGCAAAACCAAACACATACCCAGTGCACGGTATTGGACTTTTTGTCTGCCAATCAAGGTCACCCTTGAGACTGGCAACATCTTTGACACTTGCAGCTACTACTGCATTGGTGCTTTCGTCTGTTAGTCAAGTCCATCCTAGGATTTGAACCAGGGTTCATGGGTTTGTCACAACAGAGCTGTTACACGGAAACCAGCCTACGTCTTTTTAAGGAAGAGAATGAAGGAAATATATTTCACTGATATCTGAACATCCATTTGAATAAATATCAAGAAACATTAAAAAGATATTATCTCAAACATATTAAACAATTCTTTGAAGGGTATTTTTAGTATGCATATATTACCCGACGATTCGGAGTGTATGTTTGCTTCTTCATTGGGTGATGTAGATGAAGCTGATCTACAGCTTTTTCTTATACCAAACACTGTTGATAGCTTAACAATTGGCATACTAGTATTTGTCACCAGAATATAATACGTTTGCACTGAGACGTGAGTGTAGTAGTAACTGAAATGTGAATGTTATGCTGGTTTGTTGTCACTGAAACGATTGTCACTCTACTCGTTTATAGTCACGTTGTGATTCACCAAGAAAATAGAAGTCGTCCGAGAGACTGGTCAGTTAACTAACACAAATAGGTACTACGGACATTACGACATGTTCTTTCGGATGTTCTGTTACTTTTTGGTCATACGACAGAATCTCTAAAACTCGGATTAGATTGGGAGCAACAGTGTGTATATCGTTTTACATTGTTGGGATATAGCAGTGATGCTGCATTCACATGACGTGGTGATTCACATGTTGATTCACATTTCAAGTCATTCAAAAGCTCATGCATGTTGAATAGTTAAAAATGGTGATAAGGATTATATTTATTATCATTAGAGTCTACGTTGATTTCGTTATTGAGTGTCACAATCCAGTAATATTAATTGTCCTACTCAAAATAACAAGACTGAAAAGCGGTCGTTTTGTACCTGCTATCGCAAGGAAAGTCTTATCAAGTCGCCAACAGCACGGTAACGCATACCCGCCCGCCCTTCTCTAGAGCCCTCGAAAACCATGTCACAGTCAGCTAGACTATTTTATTGACATATACTAACCACAGAGATTAATAAATATCAGTAGGTCAGTATTGACGTCACATTTATTGACGTCCTTACCAGAGGTCAAGGTCGCGCGCATGCGCTCTTTGAAAGGTCCAACGAAGACAAGGGTGCAGCAATATTTCACTTCGCTTAAACAATTGTTCCGAGCCGGTTATGACTCCTATCTGACCTTTATGTGACCTCTGTCGTTATGGGCGAGCCTTGGTACGTCACAACGTTGATATTTAATCATTTCCCTGAAAAATAACATTGAAGTATTGTAATCATAAAAAGCATACTTCTATGATAATTAAACGAACATAACTATACTTACACTCTGATAAGCATGACAATAGTGACAACAGAAGAAAAATGACACAGTTGAATATGATTACATAGAACAACGCACGACAAAGAAATTCTTGCCAAAGATGCTCACAATCACAATCATTCACACAGACACACGTTTAAATGCAGAGACACGTTTAATAATAACACGAATATAACACGAACGCTCTGCTATTGTACCACATATTTCTGCTTTAAAACATTTGGATTAATAGTGAAATCATTATGGTCTTCTAAACTGCAGTTTGTTGCTATTCAATTCAATACCCGAATTGAAAAACGTAATTTCAAAATAATGTTTTACAGTTAGTGACACTTACTGTGTATGCCATCCTACACTCACGTGCATAAGAAATGTCGCCATATATATTATCCTCTCTCAAACAAGAGTGACAAACACCGCATGTTCAAGGTTTTATATCAATAACCAAGCTATATTTTACAAATCGGTGGGCTATCATAGAGATCAGACTTTATTCAACATGTTTACAGACTACGTTTACAAACGACGGTCAGTTTTCGGACACATCCCAACATACACATCGCAAGATATAAAAAAGTTCCAAAAGACAGGAAAATCTCTAGTAAGGTGTGTGACCATCTCCGGCGTTAAGGCATGCCTTGACACGACGTCGCACAGAGTTAACAAGTCATCTGATCACGTGATGTGGTACCTGTAGCCATTGAGCCTACAGAACCTGAATCAAACCATTCGTGTGCGACGTTAGTGTTGGCCCACCATGTCCTCAGTCACATACCCGTCCACCCGGTCTGTTGACTAAGAATCTGCTTTCATTTGTGAAATAAATTCGAACCAGTTCCGTTGCTTCCCCTGACGAACATTCCAGTCTGCGACGCCGTTGTTCACGTGTCACCGTCATCCTCTTGAACGTTCGGTAGGCACGGATACCATGAACACGAAGACGTGCGCTTACTGTCCATCTGCTGACTCGATGCCAGGTCTTTCGGCCACTGATGACGTAACGGTTACAAATCTGTTCCTATGATGAAGTATCCGTAAGTGGAGGTCTTCCTGGATGGAGGTGACCCTTACTCTTCTGCTCCTTAGCTTGTCTGCTGTCCTGCCAGTTTGTCTCAAGCGTGTGACCAATCTTCCAATTGTCTGCTATCCTGCCAGTTTGTCTCAAGTGTGTGACCAGTCTTCCAAATATCTGCTGTCCTACCAGTTTGTCTCAAGCGTGCGACCAATCTTCCAACTGTCTGCCGTCCTGCCAGTTTGTCTCAAGCGTGTGAGCAGCCTTCCAACTGTCTGCTGTCCTGCCAGTTCGTCTCAAGCGCGTGACCAATCTTCCAACTGTTCGTTTTTGCAGCATGAGAGTAGGTGGCCACCACCTCCAGCATACCAACTGCTCCTTCTCTTTGCTCAGATATGAATCGAGGCATGTTTGGTTGGTCATACGGGTGTAAGTGATGACAGAGAACAGTTCAGCTCTTTTTGTATATACAGATTGCATACGGGTACTTTTCGGCACGTGGGGGGAAGTTTACCGTCACATGTAATGTTACTGTTTGTTTGGGAGACATGTTCACAACCATAATGCACCTATGTGGCCACTTAGACGACCATGTTAATAATTATTACTTTGTTGACGTTTCCTTCGCATGTGAGTGTATTTTCTACATTTTAAGTCCCTGAATGTTATTATTCTCATAATAGCGATCTCAAAATTAGATTGCACAAACATGTAGTCTATTTTCCTTTTTATATAATTACAGCCTTACAGTATACGCCGTTTTCTCATTGAATAACAACGGATAATATCTTCGGTGAATGAAAGTTTGTGTAGATGTTTAACCACACCATAAAGGTAATTTTTAAAAAAACATCATATATGTTCTTTACCCAGTGTAACGGTTCTCAGAAAAATATTACGATACGTGCCGCTTGACAAGCGTCCTGCGATAGACCGGTATACCGGTAATACGACGCAATCCTAATTTATATACCGCAGCATTTTCGTTACGTGATACGGTGTTACAAAACAAATAACATTATATAATTCGTGTTTCCTCCAGGTGTAAATTTAATAAATACAACACGATCACGATTCATTCAGTTTGACATGTTATTATTGGCAATGAAGCACAAGTAAGACATGCATGTGGTAATAACAAACACAACAGCATGTTGGACTAAAAGGCCGGTTACAGTTAACTTCCTTGTATTACTTGGATGCATGTGCATTAGTGGCGTAGGTGTGGGAAACCCAGTCCAACTAGACGAGGAAACTCTATTAGACAATGAGTACAGTCATGAGCTATTAATACCACCATGACTGGATTAGGGAAATCAAGCTAAAACTAGTTACTATGCTGTAGTTTCTATTTCTCGTTTGTCTACAATGTCTGATTCAGCAGCGGTTGATATGATGGGGCATGCTTTGAGTGACTGGTTGGGACAGTCACGTTGTGTCTATATTTATAACATGAATCAATGACTTTTATATGTTGCTGACGTTTCAATTCTTTAGAAAATGACTGACTGGATGGGTGACTTGTCTATCGTGAACATTAATTTTAGCAAACAAGTGTTGTTGTTTTTTTATTTTGAAACAATAGATGAGCTGCGTGTCCAGGAGTCATTTCATGGTATACTGGAAACTGGTTTCTGTGGCACATGTGACCGTTAAGCGTTTATCCAAATAATTATTTATTGTTATTAATTACTGGGACAGGTTAAATCAAATTTATTATTATTAATTACTGGAACAGGTTCTGTCAGGTTTTAGAGTGGCTGGTAGTCTGTCGTACAGACCCTGAAGCAAATATATAGAAGAAAACCCATGCAAGTGTAGAAAATATGCCAAATCATAATTTCAATAGCCTCTGGAAATGAAGAAAGTGTCAGGGGTTCTTTGCAATCATAGTGTATTGTTTCACTAGGAATCGTTTTCTGTAAAAAAGTCCTTTTCGTAGATTAGTTGTTACTTGTGACGTGGGGCTTTACGTCCACCATCTTTCGGTAGGTCCATGTGTCCACAACTGCCTAAAGTTGTAGTGTGGAACGAAGGGTCTGTTTGTTGTTGTATCTATCACTGTAATCAGACCCATGGTCATTAAACACTGACGACCAGAAACATCCGTATTCGAACCTGCGAACATCAGATTCGGATGAAAGCAAAGATCGTGTGTTATTTTAAACCAATGTCGGTGTCTGAAGTTCGCGTTAGGGAAATTGAAAATAGTATTATTCTCGCATGAACAGTATAGAATGCAGATATATAGGTCATGGAACTCCGAATATGAAACAATGGAAAACTCTGTTAAACGATTATTCCCCATAAAAATGAAAACAAACCCCAAAACAAACATCTACTGACAATATATATTATCCCAAACAGGAAGCACAAAGGTGATTTGCAGTTTTTAAAAAATCTATTAAATACCCATTATATTCAAACAATCCTCAAAATATGTAACAAAAGTGTTGATAACGTTTTGATTTTACACAACTGCACCAGTAAGAAAAGTCGGTACGTCCGGGTACATCGGTACCATGATCGATACATCCGGGTGCTACAGTTGCGTGATCGTACTGCCACGGGTGAGAACACAGTAGCCAGGGTGCCTCGACTTCAGAGGATATCCGGTCACACTGTATGGAGCAGGTTGAAAGAGACCAGTCTGAGAGCCAGGAGGCCCGACGTCGGGGTTGACCTACGTCGTCACCATCGCCCTCAGCGTCTCCGTTATCTAAAAGTATCCACTTAGATGTATAGACATTACCTCCATCTAAACTGGTGTAAAATTTCATGCACTAAAGTCTATTTGCGGATGGGTTATAAATGTTTGAAAATACTAAATTTTGGCAACCTATTTCTCGTCTACGCGTTTCTTGTTTTTTTTCTTTTTTTTCCTTTTTTTTCTAGAATACATTGTAGGGTAGGAAGAGCACAGAAACTGAAAAACTTAAAACCCAACAACAATTTTGTAATGTATAGTTGATTGATATTTTATCAGTAATATGTAAATTAATGTTTACTGTAGTATTCTATAATAAAGATATATATTGCGAGCGTTAATGTAAATGAAGGCCATATATTATGAAGAGAGCTATGCATGTAGACACGTAATGTAGTCAAAGCAGTGCCTGTCACCTCGCGCAGTTGGCGGCAGTGGTACACCGAGCGTACGTCTATACAATAGAAGTGTCCATATCCATTTATAATACGATACCGATTCTCCCGCAACTAAACGTTTCATCGCCTGCAAGTTTTATATCGGGTTAGTACATTCTGATATAACGGGGATTCGTTTACGACATTCGCGTAATTAGATGAGAACAAGCGTCTTTAACTGTGTCGTAATCCAACTCGTGTGACCAGTCGGGTCATTCGTATTCCCTCGGTCGGGTTCGGCATGCATCCTGTACTTACAGTAGGAACCTTTTTATGGAGACACGTTGTTTATTGGCAGCTACTATAAAAATCTGTGGTTTCAGATGACGTTGTTTAGTCGTAGCTTCGGTATTAACAAGTTTGTCAGGATTGCTTGCTCGTGAAGACCTGGTGTCATCACTGCTTGCAGCTATTTCCCCCTGTTTTTACATATTACAATAAGCGGACGCCATACGTATTTGTCAAGCCACTATCCTGTAGCCCTAGAGGTATAATATATCAGTGATTTGCATTCACCTTTGTAAACTGATATCATCCCATTTTACATAAGGCACGCTAATGTATCAAATTGTCTCATCAACCCATGAAGGTCCGGGATAGAACTGATCTTCAGTAACCCATGCTTGTCATAACAGGCATAACGGGAACGGATGGTTAGACTCGCTGACTTACAATATATATATATGCCAGTTGCCTAGATCGATGCTCATGGTATCGATCACAGGATTGTCTGGTCAATTAGCCATGTGGCTGGAATATTGCAAAGTGCGGCATTAAACAACAAACAACACAAACAAAACAATGTCACATAAACAATCGAGTCATTAGAAGTGAATATAAAGCTCTAGAGTAAATTTGCGGATGCAGCGTTTTGTAACACTCACTCACTCACTCACGCATACACTCACTCACTCATTCACATAAACCTCCAGAGTATTCCTGAGAATCATGTCTATTGCAATTGTTTTCCCTTCTACTCGTTTACAATTGAATTAAACAGTATAGAAAATTGTCATTCGCTCCCGAGAAGTCAGATTATAACTATACATGTCAAATAGCTGTTGACGTATAATCTGAGCTACTACAGTAAGCGTGGCTCGCCCTGAATGTCTACAGCCCGGTACCCGACACCCAGACAAAGATTCACTGAGTGCGCCTCCGTCTGACGGTCGGTAATATTATCTCTATTATCTTAAGTAGTTGTCTGTGTGTCACGATCCAACTACTACATACCTATGGTAATCAGGGGTGTTATCGCTCACAACCTTGTGAACAGATCGCCCTACGGAAATGTCGACGAGTACATGATTATTAAGCGGTATGTTCGATTGGAAGATTAAGTGCGATAGGTGAGATTTGAAGATTAACGTTTTGGCGTCATGCGCGATACAAGGATATTTCACAGGATTATACGAAATACGATGTTACTAACAAAATTTAACCTGATTTGGACCTTGTGTGCACAAGATTGTATAGTCGTTTACCCAGTTTAATGATTAAGGTACAGTTGAGTCTAAGGCGTAATCGCTGAAAATATCTACCTGAAACAAATAACTCCATTTGTTGCAGAGGTGCTGAAATAGACAATCATCCTCAGCCCCTCTTCAAAATGCATGATTTAAATTTTAAAGAAGACAATGATAAATGGGAGACTCAGAACGAGATTGCTTGACTTGTGGACAATGTAAACTTCCTTCATGAAGGATGCGTTTGAACTTCAGGATGTGTTGGCCTATCTTGCAAGCCATGCAGTAGCCCTACATGAAACCTACAAGTCCTACACGTCTAGATCAGAAATTGTATTAACAGAATACTTGTATACCCATTTAGCCTCCAGCGTGATGAGCGAACGTTTTAACCCCATAGTGAGTTTTCACTCACTCCGTCACAAGAAATAGGTTAACGTACACAGCTACACACAAAAGATCCCGATATGAAACAACAAATATCGAAATGTGTTATAAAAATAATGATTGAAAAATACTAAATCTGTCTCATGAAATGTGTATTAAGATATAGCGTTTTACAAGTGTCTGTATTGTGATTATACTAAGCAATAGACTACAAAAGTCAATGGAAGTCTATACAATTAAAATGGCATCATTATCCAGTTAGTGACAGCAGCATTGATACCATTGTTGATATTATTCACAGAGCAACAGGGGGTGTTCAAGCTTCTACATTTGGCTCAGGCTGGATGTCCAGGGTGATAAAAAAGATCTTCACCCATCCGCTTGTATTGAAGTGATATAAAATATGAGAAGAGTGATGTCTTACACATATTCCAGAATGTTGTCTGTGATGTTCTAGATGAGTCCCGACTTCTTTTTAACCCCAAATCATTGAAATATTGTAACGTCAACACCAGTGCGCGTATAGACAGTAATTTGCAAAGACTAGTTATTGTTAAAACGTGAATTTCTGAAACGTTCCGGTAATAAATTGAAATGGCCAATAATTGTAAGATTGATGATAATTTTATGTACAATTTATAATCTCTGCAAGGCGACTTTTCGAAAATGTTTCATTAGATCACTTCCTTGACAACGACACCAGAATCTCTGTCGAAACGTCGCCATTCTAGATCAAATAAAATAATTATTGTCGTCATTCTTCATCATTTCAATTTGAATATAAAAATAATGTGTGAGAACAGTATAAAAAGGCTCATGTTGTTGCTAAACTTAAGATGGCATTCAAACTGATTTGAGTTCTTATGTCAATGACAAACAAAAACAAGTCTCTCTGATTTCATCATGACAAATATTTACATACCTACGTTAATGTTATCAACGCCCCAGACAAGGAATTCCATTCAAATATCGTGATCAACATGACCTACGTTTTGTTATCATCAGGTGAACGCCGATTGGTTCAATTTATTATGACGTCATGTATGATAACCTCTACTTAGGCTTGTGTAAATATATGTGCATTATACGGGTTGAGGGTCACTGTCAGGAAGATATTGTGTCTGGACCTGTATATCTGCCATCGTGGAAAGTGTTACATAAAATTATTCGGATCTGCATATAGATACACAACCCACACATGTAAATGGTGCTATTTGGAGCGGTCCATCCATGGTCACGAATAACATAAACAAGCAAGATGAAAATCAAATTGATACGTGAAATAGTTTTCGACCATATTGCATTTGTCAGCGGGTTAACGATGTTGTTACAAGAGTTCTACTCTGTTAATGACACTTTTGTTTAATGACACTGCTTGAAGTACTGCCATATCGTTGTTTCAACCTGTTAATGACACTTCACAAGCATGCTGTTTCAATAGGTTAACGGCAGTACTGCTATATTCGTTGTTTCATCATGTTAATGACACTTCACACGCATGTTGTTTCAAGAGGCTAACAGCGGTGCTGCTATATCGTTGTTTCAGCCTGTAACAACATTGTTGAAACGTCGTATAAAGAATACAAAAACAAGTTGTTATCCATACAAAAAAAACGTCTTACGCATTAATGTTCCTCCAACTTCTAAGTACCTTTACAGAACTTTGTTCGTGACACAGAATGTTCTCTTCCAGTTTATAACCACTCTACAAATCAGTCAGGTAACGCCTTCGTTGATAGAATGATGTCAGCCAGTCACTGCGACGTGTCATATGTCACACACACTGAATAATCTGTAGTCCTCCATGAAGCGTCATTTATTGAACAGAGCTGTCACGCGGCGGCCGAAGTAAACGCGCTGGAGTGAGTGAGTTTAGTTTTACGCCGTTTGTAGACATAGACCAGAAATATCATGGCGGAATCACCAGAAAGGGGATCAACCATTATTCCCATGTTTGGAATTGAACCCTGGGTCTTCGGTGTGACGAGCAAATGCTTTAACCACAAGGTTACTCCATCGCCCCAAAGGCAGGGTAGAAGTGGTACTCAGTAACTCAGGCTGGTCGTGAAAGTCGGCAATCACCACAACAATCACCAAAACCACCACAGAATCGAAAATAAAGCATCACCTAAGCAAACCAAACAAGCACCACCAAACCGAAGAAAAGCTTCACCAAAACGTAAAACAGACTTCACCAAAACCAACAAAAAATAACCAAACAAACAAAAAATCTCCAAAAACAAACGAACATTGCCATCAATATTCGAACCACGCTGATCACACAATGGTTGCTTCAACAGTTTGAAACTACAAAATTACAGTTGTCGGGAAGTATGCATTGTTTTATTTCGAAGCAGTCATTTTCACACCAAATGACCCCAGCGGATGTAGATCTCCATGGTTGTGCTCTGTATCCCTCGTGGTGACTTAAAATCGTAACTCACACACTGGTTATTCCCTGGCAGCTAGGGACAGCCTGGACGGATCAAATCGTTGAAAATATTACATATCTTCTTGTAGCTTTAAACAGTGTGTTGATGGAATGATGTCATCAACTTGGGAAATGTTCGATCTAATGCTGTACTTTATCACCAAAAAACATGCATGTTTGAAACCCGTAAACGATAATTCAAAAGACGTCTAATGTATTATCGATGCCTTCCTTGTTCGTTGATAATAGCATATGCATGGACTGTTATGCCATGAGACTCATGAAAATCTCATTATGTCGCTTTCACAAGCAATCACAGAAACCAAACATCACATTGCTTTGAAATGAACGCTAACGTCATAACAGTATAAGAGAGCAGTTATTAATACGAGTGGTTGGGTTGTTGGTAAGGGTTTGCTCTCCACGCTGATAGCTTGGGTTCGAGTCCAAGCATATTTACGAAGAGTGCAGCAAATTTCAGACACGATTCAAGAGGTTGTATTACTTAACAATAACATCACTCCTTGTAACAGATCTTTGCAAACGTTTATTTTATTTAACGAAGTTGCGGGGAAGACAGAAACGAGTCCTTCAGTTCGCGCGTCCGACATACTTTGTTCGAAGTAGATCTAATAAACTATTCACGATAACTTAATCAAACTTGATACACATGTCCAGCATAGTACCTAGATGTGCCTTTTGGGGGTTTGACCCAGATATGAATTTTATTTTTTGCGTTCCATGGAAACTTGACTTAGGCTGTGGCATTGAAGATGTTATCGTGTCCGGAGCAGATCTACTAAACTATACGTGCTAGCTTAATCAAACTTGGTACACATATGAAGCATGATCCGTAGTTAGACCCAGATGTGATTTAATTATATTTGTATTATTTCCGATTTGCACGGAAACAGGACTGAGACTGTGACTGATGATGAGCATGTCATCTTGTCCGGTGCAGATCTTCCAGACAATACACGTTAGCTACATCTAACGTTACAGGATTAGACATGGCTGTGACTGATGATGAGCATGTCATCTAGTCCTGTGCAGATCTTCCAGACAATACACGTTAGCTACATCTAACAGTACAGGATTAGACATGGCTGTGACTGATGATGAGCATGTCATCTTGTCCTGTGCAGATCTTCCAGACAATACACGTTAGCTACATCTAACAGTACAGGATTAGACATAGATATGGATTTTAGTTTGTGTTGTTTCCATGGAATAGTGACGTAGGCGGAGGCATTGAGGATGTCATTTTGTAAGGATGAACAAATGTTCGCCATGTTCATCATAATACGTAGATGTGCCTTTGAGGGATGACACTAGTGGGTGAGTATAAGTTTTGGTGGTTTCCAAAACGTTTGACTTTGACTGAAATTTTCCGGAGCAGAATTTAAAAACAGTTCACTTTTTTCCTCACCAGACTTGGCACATATGTATAGGTCTGGTGGTATAGTGGTGCCTTTTGGTAGGCTTGGATTTCTAAATATGTTTTTTCTTTTGCGTTTCCATGGCAACAAGTTGGACCTTTACAGAATTTGGTGGTATTGTTCTTTCCCGGAACAGAACCGTACAATACTCTCCTTCCACTCTACCATACGAACGTCAAGACATTGACATACTGTAATTATAATCAGTAGACATATTCATTAAGAATATTTTGCCGCTGCGGGAGATATAGATGACTTTGTCGTCTTGTTAATATTCTTCCCATGTGTAAGTGCATGTGGAATTTCAAAAGGCGCGATAACATCTTGGTGTTTCTGAAGTAAATACCTACGTCAGCAAAATATGTACATAAATGTCACGTGAATACCGTTTTGTTTGCTGTGCTGTCCTTCACGCGCATTTGACGGCATTTTTTCTACGCTAAGCTTGACATCACGTCGACTAAGGCTTTGACCTTCTCCGGGTCTACGATCAAATCAGTCAATGACGTCACGGGTCGTGAACCTCCAAACATCGTTGTCGGCACAACATGGCACGTAGTAAAACAGTACATCCTGCCGCGCATGTACTGTAAGACGGCCAACACCCTACCAATAGGATTACTTCGTAAATTATCTGCGTTGACGTCAAATGATGTACTGGTTGATAACAACAGTCAATAGCAACGTCCCGAGACAGGATGACATGTTGTGTCACGTGACAATCCAGTCATAATCGCTCATATCGCCGTATAGGTTAACTATATACCAAATCGGACTCTGCAGTGAAACAGTTAGTACTGTCCACAGCCTTCGGTGCAGATTGCATCATCTGAACGCCAGAAAATGCTGTGTAAGGTTTTTTGTGCTTTGTAAATGTTCATCCGTCCATTACATATAACTAAACAGATTCGCATTTAGTGCGTCCTTTTAAGCATGATGATTTATTTATTTTCAACTGGTTTACATTTTGTGTTTGCGCTGGGACTGACACACATACCAACACGACCACATCCACGTCCACGTCCACGTCCACGTCCACGTCCACGTCCACGTCCACGTCCACGTCCACGTCCACGTCCACGTCCACGACCACCGTCATACACAAAACACCGTACGTTGCTATAGGTGCAACATTACTTAACTCCACGCCACCTCCTGTCTGCATGCAACCATAACCCAAATTCCCATCACCTCCCACATCCATCCCCTCCAAAGATTTAATTAAGAAAACGGAATTAAAATAATAAATAAACATGGCCAAAATATATTGACATAAAACCTTTTTCACGAATGGTAAAAAAGAACGACTGCGTTCGACTCTAATCTGGGATTCTCCGGGATTTGAAATGTACACACATTATCGCATCACTAGGTTTCTATGACTCATCTAGTATGTTTAAACAAAGTCAGGCTGGAGGAAACATGGCTAGTGACTGTGTTCCTGTAGGATGCGACACTAAAGTATGTGACGATGAGAGGTGGTCAGGATCTGTATCATCATAATGAGTGAGTGAGTGAGCAATATTCCAGCTATATGGCGGCGGTCTGTTAATAATCGAGTCTGGACCAGATAATCCAGTGATCAACAACATGAGCATCGATCTGCGCAATTGGGAACCGATGACATATGTCAACCAAGTCAGCGAGCCTGAGCACACGATCCCGTTAGTCGCCTCTTACGACAAGCATAGTCGCCTTTTGTGGCAAGCATGGGTTGCTGAAGGCCTATTCTACACCGGGATCTTCACGGGTCTCATCATAATGATCACGGTAACAATAACCGTTGGTTATCCTCATGGCTTGATGGGTAATTATGAGTGAGTGAGTTTAGTGATAGTACAGCTATATGGAGGCAGTTTGAAAATAATCGAGTCTGAACCAGACAACCCAGTGATCAGTGGCATGGGCATCAATCTACGCAATTTGGATGAGATATAGCATGCGTCAACCAAGTCAGCGAGCACGACCACCCGATCCCGTCTTTCGACTAGTATGCGTTACTGAAGATCAATTCTAACCTTCACGGGTACTAAGTAGTGGAATACTGTAAACATTTAACGATGTTACTCACGCGATGATGAAATCATGATCAAGGTTATCGATGAAATCCGCTAATGGTGAATTCATATTATAGCATGAATTATAATTATAGTAAAGTACGGTAGTTTTGGTTTGGTTTTAGTTGTTGCTTGTGTTTTGTTTTCGTTTCGTTTTTGTTTTTGGGTTTTTTTTGTTTTTGGTTGTTGTTTGTTTGTGTTTGTTTGTTTGGTTGGTTGGTTGTTGTTTTTTGTTTGTTTGTTGTTGTTTTTTTTGTTTTGTTTTTATTTTTGTTTTGGATTTAATTTATTGTGTACGGATTTTAAACAACATTTTGCATCAATGTCCGACTGAATGAAGCGAACTCAGCGACTATCTCCATCTCCTTGCGGTGCACACAACTGTTGATGAATATGGCTTTATGCCGCTTTTGAGCAACATTTCTGCAACATCACAGAGGGAAACACCGGAAATGGGCTTTGAACATTGTACCCATGAGGGTAATCGAACCCAGGTCCTCGGCGTGACGAACGAACGCTTTAACCACTAGGCTACTCCAACGCCCGTCATGACTTGGAGGTTGTAAATGACTGAACGTATGTTTTTAAGCATCACGACACAAAATACAACCTAAAAGTCGGCATTTTTAGAGCTAAGTTAATTGTTATCTCCTATTAGGTTGTAGGGTCTCTGAATTGGTAGCGGTTTTACAGTATCTGTTTGTGTGTCGTGATGTTACTGCAATATTACTACAAGCGGCGTAAAATGCCACTCACTCATCCTCACGTTGCTCGCGCATTACACTGAAGCTACCCTTACATGATTGTACGTGTTAACGACTGATGTCGTTGTTGAACAAAATCATATTGGTGCAGGAAGGGAATACCTCCGCACTGCTTTCTTCAGTGTCACGTCAGAATCATAAGTCTCAGCGGACAAAGGTAGGCAATGTATTTCCTAATGCAAACAACAGTTTAGGTCACATGCCCACATTATGTGTGAGTGAGGGAGTAAGTATATTTTCACGATATATTCCAGCAATATTACCTCGGGGGACGCCAGAAATAGGGATTACACATTGTACCCATTTTGGGAATCGAACCCGTCTCTTCAGTGTGACGAGCGCTTAAACCACCGCCCCTACACCTTACGAATCAGGAACCAAGACTTGACCATAGATGCGCTTATCATGTTATGACCCCATGTATATTAAAGACTGTCCATAGCGTAATACCTGCAGACTTATTGTGAGACTAGAGAACTGAGATTTGCAACGACGATCCTGAGATTGCATAACATGTTTCGCCCTGTTATTTCCTTCTTCCTCGTCTACTTAATTTCACATGACAGTTTCTCCAAAACCGCGACAAAATTGGAGCACTGTTCACTGTAGATTTAGACAGTAGAGGTGAACATGTTTTGTACATTCAAGAGGCGTCATTGTGGTTCATCAGTCCTCTTCGAGGGTCTATGTAGTCTAATGTTTTTCCTTTTAATGAGGGCGGAAGTATTTTCGGTTTTCTAACGTGCACACATACGAACGTCTTAAAATGGCTATCCAAGCGTTCATCGACTTGTTCATTCTTTCTCTTTCTCCCGCTAGCGTGATTTGGTATGAAGTCTGGGTATTAACTTCAAGTACATTAAAGACAATTAATCAGTTAAATTATGTGTGAGACTATTTCCTGACGTTTCAGAAGTATAGTGTTAAAGCAGTATATGGAGGAATATGTAACGGAAAAAAATTCCGGTCACAGCCAGAATGTCCAAGAGGCGGCTGCAACAGCACGATATCAGTCAGGGATACGGGATTTAACTTACCCTTGAAGACAGTTTGTTCACGAAGCCGGGAGAATGCACGTGTGTTGTGTGTCTGTGTGCGGGTGTGGGTGTGTATATGTGTTTGGATGTATTTATTAGTCAATACGTATAGTGTGCGTGAACAGGTATACCATACACAGTTGAAAATGATGGTCTGTCCCGCTTAAGAATTAGGCAGGGTAACAACAAGTAACATCCTTACGCGTTTACGCGTAGTGAGGTTCAAACGTTCTCTCGTCACGCCCTTTTCTGATGTGGACCATCGTGATGTTGGGGAATATTGCTAAACCTAAAGTCACTTACGGGTTGAGTGGTCAGCAAAAGGAAAGTTAACTGTGGACAGAGGCTCATGTGTTCTCTCTCCAATATGCCTCTGGTATGATCACAGGGACTGAATACGACAACATCCAAATAAACATTTATTTCCAAAGGCTAATATCTTTGTAAGTAGAACATGCATGTGCATGCCGCGATCATGCATGTGTGTCATGGTATTCTGTATTGTTGTATCAACTACAGGAGTTGTCAAGTTTTCCCCATTATATTGATTTGACATCCACGAACTCGAACCATACCAACACCTGCCTTGACAACCCTCTGAGTATTTGCCGGCGTCATTGGTCACAGAGTTGCCAGGGTATTGTTGATCATGTCGTGAAACATCCATCCATAAACCATTCATCCATCCATCCATCCATCCATTCATAACGTGTAAAGAAATGAATAGTAAATTAGACTGATATTAAACGAAGTCGGATAACTGAAGTTGTTCATCTTGAAAGTGTTTGACCAACTATTTATCATCGGTCACCGTGCCGGAAAACACTATCAATGCTAACCAACCACATTCAGTGGTGTGATGCCTTGATTAAACAGGTTGTCGATATGGACAAGACCAGCTGCGCAGTTGCGGTTTGGAAAACCCAAGGATCTGCCATGGCACGAACAGACTCGGTGAATCAAGGCTGACCCCGGGCTCAACAGCAGACTGAGGGGATGACTAATAGCTGTCACCCCCGCACATCTTGCATCTCGGGGGCGAGAAGTGACCCCCTTTTTAAAACCTCTTTCACGTCGACAATCGGAAACGTTTGCTATGGTTAGGCCACTTAAACTACTTTTGTTGTTCGCCACCTTTTAAAAACAAAAATTACTAAATAGAAAAGGAATGTAAGTCAAACATTCTCCAGGTACTGTTGATTTTGATGTATTATGTGCTATACATCTCGGCCGGACTGCTCGTGTCTCCTCTGTGAACGCCGGAGGCCGTAGGGTGGCAAATGTCTTTAAACCTTAAAGCCTTAAAGCCTCCGCTCGCCATGCAGAAGATCAGAGTTTGAATCCCCACATGTGTGAAGCCCATTTCTGATGTTCACCGTCGTGATATTGCTGAAATATTGCTTAAAGCGGCGTAAAACTCACTCACTCACTCTTGTGAGAAGAAACGGGCACATGGATGGCGTAACTTGAAATAAACACTTTGAACCACAGCACAACACATTTGAGTCAAAATCCATTAAAACTAAAATACACTAAATACACAAAACAAAAAAGAGCGCAGTATAGGGGAAAATTGCAGTAAGTATAACTCATTCACCATACACGTGATCAAACTTCAAATGGATTCACTACAGCATACAACACGTTCCGGCATGAACCAAAGGATAGTCGATCTTTTTGTGTTAGCATGTATATATCTACGTAGTACGTTCTCCTTGTAACGCGTTGTCTGTTTGCTTCAGTAACCAATCGTGCAACGCGTGCACGTGGGTGTATGTACAAAGGAAACGCATAAACGCTGTAAACAAACAAAGCAATATCGGCCTTCAGCATTTAAACGACTGATGGAGTCATTTTTAAACTGGTATTTAAATGTCACGCTAACAAAATAACTGGAGTATATCCTGAACTGTGAAATGAGCTTTTGAATCGCAGCAAGCGTGTCCTTTGTGTGCCTTCACGCACAATCCTGTTCAGTGGGAGGCCATCAAGATTCGGGCGACTGATATTCAAGTCACCGATTCTGTTTGTGATAACAGATATATAACTGTTTAAATGATGATAAAAGCACAGCAGTTTGTACCAAGTGATGTTGTCCGTAACTACGAGAGAGAGTGAGTATGTTGTTGTAATATTCCAGTATTATCACGGACACGGACACCAGAAATGGACTTCACAGGTTGTATCCTGTGGGGAATCGAACCAAATCGATCGTCGGCGTTCACGAGCGAACGCTTTAACCACAAGGCTACCTCACCGTATCTAATAATAGAAACCCCGTTAGATACCGAAAATTCGAAACTGGGCCTTACGTATCATAGATATCAGCCCATGAATGACGATTTTTCTCATGATAATAAATCTGCAGATGTCGTCAGACCCGTTGGTTTCAGCATCTACTGTTTACAAGTTTAGAAGACGACTTTTATGTTTATACCAAAACAATATATGCTATCCAAAAAAGAAACGCATAGGCAATTTGTATTTTTAAATATCAATTACTTACTTATCAATTATCAGGAAATACAGATTAGGAAAACAAACACATTCCAGTGATCATACATGAGAAAGATGCAATGTATTCCTTAGGCCCTGAACAAGCAATTCAGTGCATCATCACAAATTACAATTTGGAGTTTAAATATTGGTCATGAAAGAATACTCAGGACACTTCTCTTGAAAAAGTATAAATTACGAATCCTATGTGAGTAGGTGAGAGCCCTCACTTAATCCACACAGTTAAATGGACATTAGAGGGGAAGTTCGGTTCGAATCTCGACCACATGACAGCTACAAGTTGTGCCTTTACCCTGTCTGGTAGACAGGGACTATGCATATAAAACAAGAACAGGACGGGACGGAGTCAGTGTATATGTCAGAGTGAGTTATCAGTGTTACATGGCAGTACCATGTGTTAGATCTATGGTATTACGATGCACTAGCGCTAGCTGGTATTGTAATAAGCAAGCATTACATGACATTACAATGGTCTAGCACTACGTCGTATTGCAATGGGCACGCACTATAGTATTACAATATTCTAGCATGATATGGCATTATGACGGGCACACTATGTGGTATAACAGTGGGCAAGCGCTATGGTAGTACCGTGGGCTAGTATTGTGGCATTACAATGGATTAGTACTGTATGGAATTATAATGCGCAAGCACTATGGTATTAAGATAGGTTAGCACGATGGTATTACAATGTGCAAGCACTATATGACATGCAATGGACAAGCACTATGTGGTGTTACTAGCACTACGGTATTACAATAGGATAACACTATGGAATTACAAAGGGGAAGGCACTATGGTATTACAACGGGCCATGGCAGCGCTATATGGTATTTCGATAGGCAAACATTATATGGCATTGCGATGGTTCAGCACTATGTGGTATCACAACGGTTTGGCACTATGGTACTAGAATGAGCACGCACTATAGTTTAACAATAGACAAGCATTATATGGTATTGGAATGTGCAAACACTGTATGATATTAGAATGGGCAAACGTTATATGGTATTAGAATGGGCAATCGGTAGGGTGTTACAATAGTTAAGCATTGTATGGAATTACAATGGGCACGTAGTATATGGTATTAGAACGGGCAGGTAATATATGGTATTCTCAGGTGCCGACAATACATATACTTTATCAGACGATAATGTGCACTTTTTGCATTACGTCACAATGTGTTGACGTCACTGCGCCATTTCAGTCTTCCCCCTCGTAGTCGAACGTTTTTTGCATTACGTTACAATGTAACCGACGTCGCGCTGGATGTCAGTTGCTATTGCCTCGTACAGCCTCCCACAGTAAACTGCTTCGTCGCATCCCGTTTCCTGGTTTGCAGTTGCATCACACAGCTAACATCTCTGGTGTAAACATTACGTTTATGTTTTCCGAAGGATAAAATGTCTCATAGTTCGACTCAAAATTTTGCAGAGACACAGTAATGTTTGCAATGTTTACATGCCTACAATGCAATCGTGGAATGTCGCATGACTAGTCCGCTTCAGCTGAATGTACTGATCTAAATATTCGTTGGTAGTAGAAATGAGACGGTCATATTGCCTTGTATGGTTTAAGAGAATCACGGATGTAATTAACATGATCTAGAGAAGATATTTAACCCAAACATAAACCGTCACCAAATTGTTCATCATTTGTTTTTATAGTAACGTTTGTCTTATCGTAGGGGGCTGACACGTCAAAAGAACAGCGCGTCAGGTAGCCCTGTGCGATATTCTTAATTTAAGATCGTTCACAGACACCGTCGTTTGGTTTCTGCCATAGATTACTCGAAATTAGGCTCAAAAATTATTTAATACGGCATTTTAGAAAAGAAATACAGTTCGTTCTACCACCATGTATAGTGTAATAAAGCACACTTTCGCCCTGAACTATTATGGTTAAAGAACAAGCGTCCCAGTGCTTTCGCTATAGCACTATGATATTATAATGGGCTAGCACTATGTTGTATTATAATGGGCTAGCACTAGGTTGTATTATAATGGGCTAGCACTATGTTGTATTATAATAGGCTAACACGACGGTATTACAATGGGTTAGTACTATGTGGTGAGCAAGCGAGTGAGTGAGTGAGTTTAGTCTTACGCCGCACTCAGCAATATTCCAGCTATAATTATGACGACACTATATGGTATTACAATGGACAAACACTATGGTATTACAATGGACAAGCATTATGGTGTTACAATGGACAAGCACTGCTTTGTTACAACAGGCAAGCACTATTGTGTTACAATGAACCAGCACTATGGTATTGCATTGGGTTAGCACTATGTAGTCTTATAATGAGCGGGCACATTTGTATTGCAACGGGCTAGCACCCTGGGATTACAATGGACTAGCATTATGTGGTGTTACAATGGCCACGCACTATAGTATAATAATAGGTAAGCATTTTATGCTAACACAGTGGCATTACAATGGGATATCACTATAACACCACAGGACGCCGTGAAAACTGTCAAACGCGTGCACATGCATGCATTGTCTTTGCATTACTAATAAGTTCACATACTATAGATAAAATAATGGTGTACATAGCGTCAGATCGTGACCGAGGCTAAAGGAGGTACTACAGGCGAGTGTGTGTAACCAGAGTGTGCGTTATTGGGGAACTTAAGGGGGATTCCCCAACATAGTTTAACGTACAGTCAGCGAGCAGCTATAACTGAACACTGCATCATGCTCACTTCACATGACATTGCATCTGAACGTATATTGTAAATATGCTGAAGGAACTCACAGACGGCCTGTCAGGTATCCTTCAGTACCAGATCACATCACGAAGATGGTGGCGATTTAAAGTTGGAATACACATTTTAACTGCAGACTATATCAAATAGTCTATGACATGAACCCATACTATTCAAAACCAAAAAAAACGCATAAACCGAATGTCTGTTGCGAAAAAGTTGCATTTTCAAACAGGCAAAATCCGTCCACAAACAGACTTCAGTTCATATTTGTTTGCATTAGTGTAGAAAAATGGCATGCCTTTACAACCAAGTGGATAAGTTTAGATAACGGGTACGATGAATGCCATGGTGACGACGTAGCCGGCCCCGATGTAGGATGGAGCTCTTGACTCTCAAGCCAGTTTCTCTTAAGCTGTTACAGTTTGGCCGGATATCATTAGTCGGAATCCTGGCTGCTGTGTTCTCACCTATGGCAGTACGATCAGGCAAATGTAGTATCCGGATGCATTCTTTCAATGGCGATGTTCGATGTCGCAGCGTCAAGACGCGGCGTTGTGATTTGACTTTGAACTCCTAATTGCCGATGTCCGAACGTAATCTGGATTGTTATAGCCAGACAGTGTCTGCTCCTTACTGCATAATTTCAGATGTAAGGTAATTTCTGTTGCATTGTGGTGATGCCTTTTTAACCTTCGTACGAAATCTCACCAGAATCAACATTTTCAATCAGAGAATTAACATCATCGAATTCTATACTTGTGCAAGTGTGTAAAATCAGGTTATTAACAGTTTTGTTCCATAGTTCGACGCCTATTTGAACGCATGAGATAATCAACAGCTTTTTAAAAAATAGAAAATACCTAATAGTATGCGTTTCATTTTATATTTGTTTGTTTGTTGTGTAACGTCAAACAACAAAGACAGGTTGCAGTCATATAGTTACGTAGTACGACACCAAACAACAAAGGCTCCTCTCATTTAGCTATACTGTTGCCGAATGTCACTCCAAACACCAACAACAGGCTGCAGGCATGTAGTCATATTATTGCTGAGCCAGACGTCACACAACAAACGCAGACTGCAGTCTTATAGCTATAATAGCAGTCATAATATTGCTGAGTGTCACGTCAAACAACAAGAAGTGGATGTAGTCATATAGTTGTAATATTGCCGATTGTCACGTCAAAGAGCAAACACTGGTTAGAGTCATGTAGCTATGTTATAGCTGGGTGTGTCGTCAAACAACAAGAAGAGGATGCAGTCATATAGTTGTAATGTTGCTGAGTGTCACGTCAAACAACAAGAAGTGGATGTAGTCATATAGCTGTAATATTGCTGAGTGTCACGTCAAGCAGCAAACACTGGTTAGAGTCATGTAGTTATGTTATAGCTGGGTGTGTCGTCAAACAACAAGAAGAGGATGCAGTCATATAGTTGTAATATTGCTGAGTGTCACGTCAAACAGCAAACACTGGTTAGAGTCATGTAGCTATGTTATAGCTGGGTGTGTCGTCAAACAACAAGAAGAGGATGCAGTCATATAGTTGTAATGTTGCTGAGTGTCACGTCAAACGGCAAACACTGGTTAGAGTCATGTAACCATGTTTTAGCTGGGTATGTCGTCAAACAACAAGAAAGGGATGCAGTCATATAGTTGTAATGTTGCTGATTGTCACGTCAAACAGCAAACACTGGTTAGAGTCATGTAGCTATATTATAGCTGGGTGTGTCGTCAAACAACAAGAAGAGGATGCAGTCATATAGTTGTAATGTTGCTGAGTGTCACGTCAAACAAAAAAAAGTGGATGTAGTCATATAGTTGTAATGTTGCTGAGTGTCACGTCAAACAGCAAACACTGGTTAGAGTCATGAAGCCATGTTATAGCTGGGTGTGTCGTCAAACAACAAGAAGAGGATGTAGTCATATAGTTGTAATATTGCCGAGTGTCACGTCAAACAGCAAACACTGGTTAGAGTCATGAAGCCATGTTATAGCTGGGTGTGTCGTCAAACAACAAGAAGAGGATGCAGTCATATAGTTGTAATGTTGCTGATTGTCACGTCAAACGGCAAACACTGGTTAGAGTCATGTAGCCATGTTGTAGATGGGTGTGTCGTCAAACAACAAGAAGAGGATGCAGTCATATAGTTGTAATGTTGCTGAGTGTCACGTCAAACAGCAAACACTGGTTAGAGTCATGTAGCCATGTTATAGCTGGGTGTGTCGTCAAACAACAAGAAGAGGATGCAGTCATATAGTTGTAATGTTGCTGATTGTCACGTCAAACAGCAAACACTGGTTAGAGTCATGTAGCCATGTTATAGATGGGTGTGTCGTCAAACAACAAGAAGAGGATGTAGTCATATAGTTGTAATGTTGCTGAGTGTCACGTCAAACAGCAGACACTGGTTAGAGTCATGAAGCCATGTTATAGCTGGGTGTGTCGTCAAACAACAAGAAGAGGATGCAGTCATATAGTTGTAATGTTGCTGATTGTCACGTCAAACGGCAAACACTGGTTAGAGTCATGTAGCCATGTTGTAGATGGGTGTGTCGTCAAACAACAAGAAGAGGATGCAGTCATATAGTTGTAATGTTGCTGAGTGTCACGTCAAACAGCAAACACTGGTTAGAGTCATGTAGCCATGTTATAGATGGGTGTGTCGTCAAACAACAAGAAGAGGATGCAGTCATATAGTTGTAATGTTGCTGAGTGTCACGTCAAACAGCAAACACTGGTTAGAGTCATGTAGCTATGTTATAGATGGGTGTGTCGTGAAACAACAAGAAGAAGATGCAGCCATATAGTTGTAATGTTGCTGATTGTCACGTCAAACAGCAAACACTGGTTAGAGTCATGTAGCCATGTTTTAGCTGGGTGTGTCGTCAAACAACAAGAAGAGGATGCAGTCATATAGTTGTAATGTTGCTGATTGTCACGTCAAACAGCAGACACTGGTTAGAGTCATGTAGCCATGTTTTAGCTGGGTGTGTCGTCAAACAAATAGAAGAGGATGTAGTCATATAGTTGTAATGTTGCTGAGTGTTACGTCAAACAACAAAGTCATATAGTTATATTACTGCAGAGTACGACGCCAAACAATAAAGGCAGGCTAAAGTCATATAGTTATATTACTGCAGAGTACGACGCCAAACAACAAAGGCAGGCTAAAGTCATATAGCTATAATATTCGCTGTGCGTCACGTCAAAAAAAACAAAGGAATGTCGCAGTCATGTAGCTATAACATTGCAAAGTACGACACCAAACAACAAAGACAGACCTGGAACAATGCTGAGTCAAACAACAGAGACAGGTCGGCTAGTTTGGATGCCAAAGAATTATGAGTTAGCGTCCGTGTTTCCAGGGACGCCATCGTTTATCACAAGATGAACGTAGATGCTGTTCTGCAACTTGATATGACTTAACAGAATAGAGGCCTCACTCGGCAAGACTGGGACACTGGGAACACAATGGTCTGTCCCACAGTCGCAGAGCCGCTTTTTATTACTTGGTTTCCGAACCTTTCTGCAGTAAAATTCACGTACGGAAAGTCTTCATCTCCAACTTTGTCCTTTTCAGTTGCAATAGGAGTATTTGTACTATCAGAATTATACATGTTCAGAGACTAAGCGTCATACTTCAGGAGCACAACGACGTGTTGAGATGCAGTAGGTTTTAACTTCTAGTTTCAGATTTTGCATAATTGTTTTATTGCAACACGTGCGTTTGCGCGTAAGTGCCTACTTAAATATTACTATTCAGACACTCAGGAACAACGCCGGCTTGAGACTTGAAAACGCCACGCTGCAATGTGACGACTCAGACAGTATACGAACTCCAAACTGACTAGTTTCCTTTTAACCATTACTGTCGACAGCCAGGCAGGGAAACAACAAATAACATTTCACATTGATGTAATGGCGTATAGTAATTCTATCCTTTAAGGACGCAAGTCTAGAAAAGCGGACAATAACATTCTAAGGACCCCAGTTTGTTAGAGGACTATTTACATTTGACAGAAATTATCATTTAACCTATTTATCATTAACTTAGGGGCCACGTCTATGAAAAATTCAGTCCAACCCTGGAAAAAAATGTCATAGCGTTTGTTTGCAAAACAGAATAGTTGCTTAACAAACTCTCATCATTTTGTTCTGATTTTCCGTGTGGTGTTTACAAGGTCAAGTACCAGTTGCAGACTCAAGCTCGGGGAACAACTACTGTTGCAATCGATTTACTGACCCGGTACATGAGACAATGATATTCACGTCAGACATCAGGCAAATGATATAATTAATGAATGAATATAATCTGAAGACATTACAGATTGCCTTCGCACACTGTAACATTGCTGTGTACGACGTACAGCAACACAACTACACTAGTTGTCCCCGCACAATCTGACAGTCCTCACTGTCAGCTCTATTAGCAGCACAGCAGGATTCGTGTCGCCAGCTCGGATCAGCCAGGGAACATTAAGGAGTGGCAATGATGACCCGGGGTCAGAATTCTGGGATTCCCCCGTGTTGTGTCTAGCTACACATGTGTCCAGTAACATTATACTAGTGCTGACATGGTAGACAACATGTAATGTACACGCATTTGATTTCAGAAATAATCATGTTTTCATTATTTTAAAGCTGCATAAGATACTAACTGTATTTGGGAAAAGATAACGATATGTTTCCTTGTGTTGACGTTGGGGAGTTAGAGTGGACCCAGTATAAGCCATCTTTAACAAAAGTAGTACCAATTATGTAGATAATTAGCATTATTGTCAAGAAATAGAGCTAAAAATTAAGATGATTATGA
This sequence comes from Haliotis asinina, assembly GCF_037392515.1. Lineage (NCBI taxonomy): Eukaryota > Metazoa > Mollusca > Gastropoda > Lepetellida > Haliotidae > Haliotis > Haliotis asinina. The sequence continues at coordinate 6,254,839 of NC_090280.1, forward strand.
ACAACATGCATGATGGCCCTCAGAACATTCTGAACGTAATGTGCTGTAGAATAATTCTTAGCTTCAAGTATAAAGTTAACAAGTTTTCACAATATCCATAGGTACTGCAAAACACTAACCTAATTCGTGCTTTGTAAATTATTCTTAATGCCATGCATAAGGTCATATTAAACAATACTTAAAGGAATCCATAGGTCCCTGTAAAACAATGCTTAGCACAGTGCATAAGGCTTTGTACAGCAATTCGAAAATTACGTCACAGGCCCTGTAAAACAATGCTTAGCGCAGTGCATAAGGCTTTGTAAAGCAATTCTAAAATCATGTCTTAGACCCTGTAAAACAATGCTTAGCGCTGTGCATGAGGCTTTGTAAAGCAATTCTAAAATCATGTCTTAGACCCTGTAAAATAATGCTTAACTCTGTGCATAAGGATTTGTAAATCAATTCTAAAATCATGTCTAAGGCCCTGTAAAATAATGCTTAACATCATGCCTCATGGTCGTTCAAAAACGCGTAGCTAACACCATTGCAATCCAAGTGACATAAATATCCTACAATATATAACACATAAATGATTTCTTTATAATTATTTATCTTTATTCATCCGTATACACCAGCCTTACCAATCGCATAAACGTCCATGAATTTAATGTACTGCACTCGTCTACATATATGTGTAAGTGTTTTCTGCACTATTGTACATCCTTAGTCTCGTCTCGGTGTTAGCAGGTACACAGACTAAAGGCATTCATAATAATAAAGATGTATATCCACAGAACTTTCCCCGACGTTTATATTGCGTATAATTCAATAAGTGGTCGAGCGCATCACCCAACGCGTTTTACTGTTCCGAATAACGTTTTCTATTTGCTCATAGTTATATGACAGTGAACAGATGTTTAGCTGATATTGCCCTTGATCTGATTACAAAGAAATTCAAAGATCATAAATGGACCTTTTCAAAAAAAAAAAAAAAAAAAAAAAAAAAAAAAAACATTTTCCAGATGAACAGAAGGATCTATCCCTGTATACAATTTCCTGTAGTTTGGAGACTATATATACCTATGTTACATAAAGAATCACACGAGAGGTCCTGATCATTTGAATGACACGCATAGGAAATGCTTCGCCGGTTAGTCATATGCCGCAGGAGACAAGGTTAATATTCCTAGCAGTGTATCCACATTCAAAGGGATAGTAGCTTCATCAGCAGAGCTGGATGTTAGCGTGCGGTTCAGTTATTGTATATACATGTGTTCAGTGTGCGTCATCAATTAAAGACGAGGTGTGTTTCCCTTGTACACGAGAGACCATTTTTAATTTGGTTTACGGAAACCGACAAACGAACTGAACTGGAAAAGATCTAAATGGCTCATGCTTTGTCTGAATGCAAATAATATATTTGAGACTTGGACGAACATGCGACAGATTATAAACTAAATGATATCATACCCAGTAACTGTTGAAATGTCGAGGCGTGCTTTCACCACTGGTGCACACACAATAACATGTTCAGCTATATAAGAGCGAAAATAATAGCATTAAAGATATGTTTGTTTTCTGTTTCCCCCGTTCTCAAAAAACGATCCTTAGACCAAGAATTACACACACACGCACACGCACACGCACACACACGTACACACACACACACACACACACACACAGAGAGAGAGAGAGAGAGAGAGAGAGAGAGAGAGAGAAGAAAACCAAAAAGAAATTGTCAACACTTACTATTGTAATTACATAGCATTACAAAATACTTGTACTCATAAAATTTGCAAACAAAACAATACACCCGATGTGTTCATCCCTGGAGTCACTCTGTTCAGTAGCGTGTGTTGTTTCACAGGTTGAACAACGTATATTGTCGAAATGGTTAAATTTTATTTTACGTATTGCGGGATTTGTTGTAATTAAATACTTTAATCAATTGAAATTACACAAATATGGCACGAAAATTGAAATACCACTTTGCACCAGGAACATCATTTTTCAAAGTAAGATCGTTAAATTCGTAGCGAATATTTGAAAGAACATTTTGACTTGGGACTCCAAGGCAACAGAGCAATAAGTCAAAAGAAAAAGAAATCTCTGCATCATTACATCAATGTGATTATAAGTGATTTTTCATCATAGGAAAATTGTTATGGACAACAACTTCTTTACTGCGTGATTTCAATACAGATTCTTGTACAATTGTCAGGCAGGAATGACAACAGGAATGACAACATTCCTGCTTGACACCGGTACAAGAATCTGTATCGATACGTCGCAATCACGCAATAAAGAAGTTGTTATCCATAACAATTTGTCCTATTTGTACACCTCAACTTCTAAAATGCCACTCAAACAAGATTTTTCATTATGTTGTTGTATTGCAGTTTCAAATTATTGCAATAAAAATAATTGTATCGAGATGATATTAATATCATATTCTGCATTATATTTAAATTAATACAAAACAATTATACCAGGAATTTGATCTCGGACCTGTATTGTTTTCACAGATCGTGTATTTGTTTCTGCTGCATATCGATATCGTCCCATGTGAAGTTGATAATATCACATGGACGATCCATGACTTGTTTTCTCTCGCTTATGTTGTGTTGTGCTATTTAATTGTAAGCATTTCCTTGTTCTATGTCTTTGGGTAAATTGTTGAAAGCTTTATATTTTCTGTCATGTCAATTTCTGTCGTAATGAATATCAAACATGATATTTCCTTATTACCACATATGAAAATAAACTGAAAATGATGCAACTGACACCGACCACCAACTGTCACCTTCACTTAAATTAAAACCCAATAAAATTGTAAATTACGTCGAAAACGAAAAAATGTAGCAAACTGAACGACTGGCTGTAATTATTAACTGGAACGAAAACTCAAAACATAAAACATACACAAATTTAAAATATGTTTATTTATAAAATATATTTCAGATTCAAGTATACATATATACAATGGTTGTAACGATTGTTCATTCTCACAGGACAAAACATATCAAACGCAGTCTCACTCACACAATGACGATGGTTAACCGTGGGTGAACAGATTAAAGAACATGGGAACGTTTTCACAGGAAGTGGGAAATAAATATCAAGTAATTACCAAATTACAAAGGTAAACGCATGACTTCAAGATGTATTTCTTTTACCTAATACCTGTTCTATTTATTCAATTAAAAATATAGCATAAATTTAGAAAAGAATGCATGGTGTTTACGGAAGATGAACGTGCGCTGTCACAATCGAATTAAAAGTTAGAATCTGATCAAAACAATTCCACTTATGAATTTTTCATTTCACATTTCTATATCTTTGTTCAATTTGGTTACACATATAAATAAAACGTTTTATAATTATTTGCTGGGAGTGCTATTCACGTGTTATTTCCATTTGCCTGCACGCATTACGGGAGTGGGGGTTCAACAAGCGTTGAATAAACTGGGAACGGTCTTTAACTACATATACATGTACTTCATAAACTAGTTTTCCACTGAAAAGAAAATTAGGGATGAGATCAATCGTGAAACTGATTTGATGGCGAAAACCAGCGCCATCTTGAAGCACATAAAAGAATGTCAAGTGAGTCAATAATTGCAATAAATATTACCCTTGGTTTTCTAAACCTTTTCTCAAGGAAACCTAATTTACTTGTAAATACATTTCATGTTGTTAATTTAATCAGTAAGTCAAAAATGATATCATACGTTATTACTTTGTTGAAATATTTAATGGTAAAGTCCAAGCAAAGAAAATAATTATCATAAATATTTCAATGAATATTTACCGTTTTCGTTTTACCACGTGATTTTACTTTGTACTTTCAGTGAAAAACATTCTACAAATTTAAAGCTCCATTTAACAAATTCAATCTAAAGACATTTTTTTTATTATGCTTAATTTCAACCCATAAAGAATTTAGCGGAATGTGATAGGGAGAATATGGTTATGAACGATTCCTGAACACTCATTCAGATGATTTTGTCACAAGCAAAAGATATATAAAAATATAACAAAATATCACAACTTTCCACAGGCCCGCCCGTGGAAATATCTTACAAATGCAAACAGTATATACAAACAGGTAACAAAGACTTAATATATCAATATGCTGCATAATAATAACAGTATTCATCAATACATGGAACTTTTCTGTAAAATAGCACGATTTAGCACTATATTTTAAAAATAGGATATCTGGTTTATCGCTAGTTATATAATACGAACTGCATAGCTTGAAAAGGCTAATTTTTTTAAAGAAATGCATGAAATATTGGCTCTCGAGAGATGTAAATAAATATCTTCATGACAAAATATAAAAAATATTCTTAATTCACGTTTTAAATGTTCTCACAATGATTGGCCAATTTGATCACCACAAGCAGCCCATGTGAATACAGTTCAATGTACGAATAGGGCTTACTGGGATGTTACCGTAAATGTCCCATGGATCGCATCCTGCTGAATCTCCGCTTGAACACAAAGAGAATTGTTTTCGTGAATAGAACGTCAGCATAGCACCGCTACGACTTCAATACCCGTTAAAGTTTGTAGTATCGTACCAATTTCCGTTCTGATATGAAGATACGTTTGAGCAATATTGGCTTTGAGTTGGGTCACGCTGACACGAATACTGAGGAAGCGATTGTGGGCTGTCGGTCCATGATGTGACGTCATGTAATTGTGCAGTGACGTCATTTAATTCTCGGGTGACGTCATGCCTTTGGAACATGCCGTCATGACTGTAACCCTCGTTTCTGTACTCAGGAGGCGTTGGGGGTTGAGATCCGAATGAAGATGGCAGCACTTCCGGATCAACAGGCGATGGGGCAGAATAGCTCCTCTCAGAATCACACGGAGAAGGTACAAAGAAGTTGGCCATTGCTAACAGTTTTTGAGTATCCTTGGTTGGGACAGAGTTGATGCACCCTCTCTGAGTTTTCATGATGATGTCGAAGTGAAACTTATAAGTGTATCGTCTCCCGTGAACTTTGGTGAGAATTTTCTTGTCGTAATAGAAACGCATTGCCCGGCTGAGTTTATCATAAGTCATAGTGTTCTTATTTTTCCGCTTTCCCCAACGTCTGGCAACTTCATCATGGTCGACCATCCTGAACTCCCCATCTTCTCCTTCCCACCGGATGAACGAGTCGTTGTTGCTGTCTGTCAGCAACTCCAGCAAGAACTGCCAAAGCTGAACCTGCCCCGTCACTGTAAACACGACACGTATAGGTAAATACACAGGTCAAAGTAACGGCCTTAACAAGACTCAGAATCGGGAAACCTCTGAAATTCCAAACAGCGATATACCACTGACGAAAATAAAATCTTCAATCCGAGTTCAGAGTAAACGACTAGCGTCCTAAATAATTGGTTCAAAGGGTACGTTATTGACTCGAACTGCAGACAAACAGGCAAATGGCGAAATGGCATGTTTCGGAGTTCTCAGACCTTGGAACAGAGCCATCTGGGAACAAAATCGTGATAGATTCACGTTAACTACATATATTATTGCGTTGGTGGAATATTCAGAAAATGTCCAGACATGGAATAATGAGATTCAATATTAAACGACTACTTACGCTCTAGAACGCCCTTCGCCTTCTTCCGCAGATCTTCTGGGTCAAATACTGAAGGTTTTGCTTTTGGGGGCGCTAGAAAATAAAGACAGGTCATGTTATAGACAGAAAGCCAGAATTGTTTAACCATCATACAGTTCAACATAGTCACATTGTTTATAACAGTGATGTGCTCTTTAAAAGAAAGGCCAGATAATGGCATTTAGTGGCAATGGTGATGCTTTTATAGTCAACCGAAAAATGCCGAATAATGTATGTTTATGTATAAGGTGTAATAGATTGGATAACGTGTTGAAGAAACTCACCTGGCAACTGTGGACTGGGGGTGCAGCGACTCTGGGTGGGACTAGGGGCGGGGCTGCTGCTCGTATGGGCGTGGCTGGGGTGGCCCGTCTGGGGGACACAGTCATAAGATAGTGGCGATCCCCGACCCTTAGCTGTGAAAAAAAGAAACAGTACAGTATAATGCAAACGTGATCTAACTAAAGTAGCTACATTTGTTATCAACTTTTTTTTCATTACATTTTATATTTAACAATAGCAAAGATAAAGACTATATATAACTTAAGACATGACTGCTTGACGTGATAGAAAGTGAATGATGATACTGAAATGAAAACATATTGATAAAATTTACATCATGATTCCTCCCCAGTAAGGCAGTCACGAACCTTCTTCATCCTCCAAATGCGCAATGGCCTTGAAGACGTCATCCAACGTTGTGGAGTACCCTGGTCCACGTGAGGTCAGGCGACGGTTTGCAATGGTCTCCTTGTAGCTGGGAGGTGAGACAGGAAGGGACGAAGGAGTAGGGGTGTGGTCCTGATAGGGATAGGAACCGACCATCGGAGAGGAACCGAAGGCATCGGGGTGGTCAGACGGAGATCGTTGATCATAGGGCAAACTTGACGATAGTGACATGGCACTAAGATCGGTGTAGACGGGAGACCCATTCAGAACGGACTGTGAGGCAGAATACATATCGGACGAGTCACCTTGAGATGAAGCCTGTGAGAGGCTATTGAAGGAAGAACCCTCAGAAAAGAGGTCTTGATCCATGGAGCAGGCATGCAGCTTTCCCAGCGGAAAATGATGTTTTTCCGGTGTGTCTGAATACATCTCCAGTGATTCTTGGCTGAGCCAGGATAACACTTCTTCTGATGTGCTGGTGGGTCCTGATTTGAATCTTGAAGGCATGTCATCAAATGCGACCAGGTAAGGGATGCCGGCAACTTCAAGGGTTTGCTGGTAGCTCGGGACCGTCTGGTCCTCAATGAATGGATCACGGAAATGAAGTTCTTCCGATTCTGTATACATCCTCGTGAATTATGAGATCCAGGAACTAGAAAGTAAAGATTTCCTTATAAAAATGCTGGACTTTAATTTAAATTTAAATTTCTTAAGAAACCATACACGGTTATGCGAAACCCATTATTAACATTTGGCCTTCCGATCAAAGCATCTTGTCAGTGAATGTGTGTTGAATTGAAACGTTTCAATTTTAAACACTTAATTTGTTTAAATATAATCATATTTGTTATCCGGTCTATCGTTAGGCATTGTGTATATAGACATACATTGTGTATAAGACATACTTAGTAGACTGTCTTGTGGGTTCGCACATGTTGCCAGTACAACGAACATAGATATATGGGCCCAGCTCCAAGTCTGAGGTAAGTGGTACGACTGTCTTGGCGACACATGACACGGTATTCTAAAAATACAACCTGGGAAATTTGGCCCACACTCATGTTCAACTTCAATCAGTAGCACAAAGGGAGGTAACTGCGGAATGTCCCCAGTTGGATTGTGTGGGCGGTGTACTGGAGTCTGTGACCGATTACAGCGACAAAGATCTATTGTTTATATATCCCCGGTCTCACGGGCTAATGTTGGGAATATTAGAGAAAGTGGAAAACAGGTGTTGCTCCCAGATCTTAAATAGCTACGATCGTTAGTTTCAACTCTGACATTCACTCGAAAACGTTTAGAAAGGCGAGTGTTATGCTTTTGTTGGTAGAGATATCGTGCATGTGGGTGCCTGTTGTATGTTAGGTTTATTCAGCGTAGGACACAACTGTATTCTTGTCATATATTCACTGTAGCGTATGTGTGCACATGTTATCAACGCTGTCCTTTGACAGTCCGTTTATTCACAGACGTCAAGGAGCAAGGGTGGGAATGTCTTTGTATTAACGCGATAGAGAATTTGGGAAGCTCCGACTGATTGCAGGCACACAAATGCGGATAGTTTGTGTCGACACAAACGCACATGTACACAGGATAGACATGAAGATTATTTACAACAATTCATTATAACATTCATTATAAACTTATCTTTGTAAGTTATCTCTATTCCGAAATTACGCTATTTCTGTAATATTCCGAAAAGAGGTGAAAACTAATCCTCACTCACTGTAAACATTTACATGTCGGTATATGAAACAAAACGCGAGAATATTGACGGAAAATAATTGCCAAATTAGCAAAAGCTTAGTTGTGTGTAAATGTTATAATGTGTTGGCGCATAAAGTGAATAAATACACAGGTAACGGAAGACGGGATGTTTATGTATACACAAATCGGTATAAGCAGTGTACATATTAGCCAGATCAATATACAGATAAACTCCATGTACGTAAGCACGGGTAATATATGTAAATCCAACAGGTTAGACACGTTTAATGCAGTCAGTATTCAGTCAGTATTATAGTAAAGCAAGGTATATGTACACGTGCACTCTTAAACACTGTCTGTATTGTTAGATTCATGTATATATTTATACACATATACCGTTAAGAGAGCAACATGTTCTACATAGCAGAAAACTCCTCGCATATGCATCAAGATTTGCCTGTCTACTTTCAGTTTGTTTATCGATGTATGGAGCTGTTGACTTTATCATTTACAAGGAATCATAACAACCGACAATACATCCCAAAATGAAACTAGAGTATAGATAATATTAAATGGTGGTATAAATATTTTTAAGTTAGTAAAGTTATCCGAAATCACCTTGTACCAGCCTACAGGATCCAGCAACAAGCACGTGAGATCCGACTGTAGCTGACGTAACAGAATATATTATTGAATTATCTAGATAGGCTGATGGCACCTACCTTGTAAGTAATGGTAAGTCCGTGTGTTAGTGAGAAAGCGTTCTCATCCCATCGTATCTGACTTTGAATTGACAAGTCGCGGGGCTTTGTGTCAAGTTTTATTTGACGAAACGAGGCTGTCAAACCAGAACGAGGCTCAATTAGTCATGTCAGGCTGTTGATAAACACGGGCTCGCGGGGGCGTTCTCTCCAAACACAACCTGCACTCGCAAACCAATAAGCTTGTCCGGGATGTGATCATACGATTACACCAGCTACTCATTTCCATCAAAATTATCAGACTTCGAAATTACTGCAAAGTAATTTGAAGTTGAGATAACAGGTGTTCAGGCCCGTCAGTTAGAGTTACCTTTCCTTAGATTAAGCCCCGCCTACTCTGCGCGAAATTGCACCGGTTGAACCACGCCTACCGCTGACAAATATGGGCTTGCTACGATAGGAGCTCATTCATAAATGTTGGGGTCTGTTTCGTGGTGGTTGGAGGCGAGTTTGTCATGAAACGCGGTAAATTAACTCACTAGAGGGCCTCTTTTCAATTCTTTATGAAGTTTAATATACCGAGTATGTACGTAGTAGTGGTTGAATGTCACCCACTGAAACAAGCCTGTGTCGTACACGGGATGGTGATATGACTAAATCTCAAGCACATTAATAATACATGTACTATAAAAAATGATTAAATTTTCTCCATTTTAAAATGGGGATGACGTTGGGATGGAATTTATCGTGATTCTCAAGAAATCAAATTCACATGAGCAATTTGAAATTTATGTTACCAATGATATCCCATATCCCTGATATTTGCTGGAGGTACAGTACCAGGTATTTTCTGGATTACGTCACAGATTAGTTCATCTGGGAAATACTTATCAAATAATGATCAATGAAAAGTACGTATAGCCATGTCACCGACGCCTTTATTTCCGCGTTGAACATCTCTACCGGACAAAGAAACCTCACAGGTCTCGATGGAATGATATTTCACACAAAATGACCAACATTTCGTCTATCCATAAAAGTCTTCATCCTCAAAATGACTAACATTTCGCCTCCAGTCTGAAAACCCAAATGATTTTGAATAATTTACACGGGTAACCGGATTGTCAAAGGTCCCCCATGAAATGTATTACCTAAGCACAAAAATATGTCGTTAAGTTGTGAATATACTCACTTCATCTGTTTAGTGACCCGGATCGCGTGGAAGTGAAAAATACAATGTTATGACACATCTGTCACAACTGACACGCTGCTGTAGGCCACTGACATATGTTTCACTACGCCGATTTTCTCCGTGACGCGTATATTGAAGACAGGTTGCCTAGTGAAACACATTTATCGGTTCGACCACTTGAACCAAATATCTGTTTATTATTGTCCTATAATGCCAGCACGTCTACGGATACTTTTTGTCAATTATATCCAGTCCTGGGATGGTTTATCCAATATTTGAAATCCGTGTACTTAAACATTCACATTTGCTCTTTGATATCACCGCTTGCCAAATATTCAAACACATAGTTTTCAAAAGCGTGATGTACATAAAGTGATAATGTACAACGTCTTAACTCATATGACTGCCATATAGCTGGAATATTGCTGACTGCGGCGTTAAACTAAATCCCATGGCGTTTTGAAACACACACGATACCCCAGTCAGTGCAGTGTTAAACAGAAATGGGTTTTACTAGAAAAACTTCATCTTCCTTAAAAAAATGTTACATGTTATTGAATAATCGAGTCAGCGCCATTCTCTGACCTTATAATCCGATGTAATGTGTTCATGGGTTCATATATTCATTACAGTTGTGCTGTGAATAGATTATACAAGCTATTCTTGTCCAAGCGGGACACGAACGTAATGAATATGTGGGGTACTACCCTTTCTTATCACGATCCTAACCTTTAAAATGCTTTGCTGTTTAATTATAACAAGCCAAATGGTTTTTAGCGGTCTCGTCGTGAAAATACTGGAGTACAACAAATATATATAATATTACGAGACAGTCTCCATTTCTTGGAAAAGATAAAAGGAAGAAGACTTTTCAGGATGAAAAAAGAGTTAGTTGAAACCTTCGTGACTTTGAATTTATTCGGACCCGTTTAGTGTTAACGGGTTCCAAGACTGCGACATTGAGGAGTACGTGACACAAAATACAGCTGGACTGAACAAGGGTTGATTCTGATCACGGTGATAGGGAAGACATAAGCCGGACCTATATCACTACCGGGGTCAGCAGTGACGGTCACACGCTCTTCGACAACGTCAAATTTCGCAGTTGCTTTTGGTTTGTGTGTTGACAAAATACGCGTTGCTGATTTACGTCACGTATGTGGCCGTGACAGGATCCGCTCTAAGTGGTCGGAGTTCCAGCCTAGATTATTGATTATGATCCCACATCTGATAACACTCTAACCCTATTTTGAGAAGAAACTATCGTTGATTTATCATTATGGGATAACGTTTCTAAGCAACACAGCTCTGTCGGCAGCTTATGACAGTGGAGGGATCACCCTTCATTACCTTGTTAGTACGATCGGTAAGAGTCCCGATTAAAGAGGTCCATAAGAAAGGGAGGTTCCAAGGCAAACATACACCTTCAACACACTTTAACACAAGCATAAGCAATAACATACATTTTCTTCAAAACATTTTTGTTAATCCGTTACCGACTTTGTCAACAACCTCACCGTTAACCGCACTTGAACGACCCTATTGTGTGACTTGTCTCACAACAGTGTTCTACACTAAACATGACACAGTTTATGATATAACACTGTTACAGTTTACGGTGAAGGTGCGCAGGTGTGACAATATTATTCACAGTTTCCAGAGTCCAGTCTTGAAACGTCCCAGCCCCTACCATGTACAATCAACTTCGCGTTGACTCGATGACCCATTAACCCATTTCTCCACCTATGTAGCCACCCACGGGATATTTTCAAGAAGGTTGAGTGTTATGCCCGAAATCGGAACTACAAACAAAATTTGTCTTTGCTGAAGGTTTATTCTAATAATTATTACTAATCAACCTCGCCTGAGTGATTCCATTTACCCAAGGGTTGTCGTGAAAGGGAGGTAACTCGTTGAGTTCATGCATGGTTTCATATAAGGCCAATCGGTGCAGTTCTCATCATCTTGAGGGCACGGCGAAAGTGTTCGTGCACACAGCTGCAGCTCCATCCTGTATATTTTCTAGGTTAAAATATATTTAAAAATTCAGGTTTATTGTCGAGTAAAACTATCTTTTTATTATCCTGTCATTAAATCCAGCGATGAACACTGTATAAAATGTGGTTTCTTTTTTGTTGTCAAGAAAGAACATTGATTTACAGCACAATATTATGTGAGAGTTTATTATACTATTAATAATTTACCTGTTAACGTGATATCAGCTGGTTTTGCCTGCTTATACCATGTATAAGCGTGTATACCGTGAAATACAGATAATGAGTTTCACATATTGTATACTTTTGCGGAATCGAGTAATCTGTACTGAGCAGTTAGCGTACACATTACTGGGTTAATAGACGTTGAATTGGTATCACGTTCATCAGAGGAGAACCTCGTTTGTTCAGAAATTGCCCAGTATCTCAGATTAGCGAATCACAGAGTACTGACTCAAACCTTGTTTCATAATGATTGACCGGATATATCGCTATGCTGTGCTATGCTATGCTATGCTATGCTATGCTATGCTATGCTATGCTATGCTATGCTATGCTATGCTATGCTATGCTTAGTCTACTATAATGTGTTGTGCTGTACTTTGCTATACTATGCTATGCCGTTATTTAATGATGTGCTGTGGTTGGTTGGTTTGCTGTTTGATGGCGTTCTCAACAATATTCCAATTACATGACGGCGGTATGTAAATAATAGCGTCTGGACCAGATAGTCCAATTATCAACAGGTTAAGCGTCGATCTGCGCAACTGGAATGACTTGTCAACAGCAATCGATGCTATGCTATGCTATGCTATGCTATGTGGTCCAGTGGGCATAGAGTCTGCCCGGAGAGCGAATATTTTGAGGTTTGAACCCAAGCCAATTTGTACCAGAAAACGTAAATGCTTTATTTTAATGTTAGCCTGCCTAGTACTTGGCATCATTGGGTAGGGAAAAGAAACGAGGTCAGTATTTCTGTTGTTGAGTGGGCTGTCCATGTTAAATTGAGGCGTGGTAGCTTGATATGACAGCACTATAAAACCTTAGCCCGCATTAGCTCACAGAACCGCATAGACTTGCATCTGAACATACGTTCATGTGTTCTAAGTGCAGTCACCTCTATATATCGGCAACACTGTATATTGTCACATCGGATCAAAGTAACATGAGAGATCGAACTGATGCTCTCATTTTCGACCACTAGTTTAATTGGTTCTGCATCCTGTTAGAGGTCGCACTATGACTGCAGTGTGGCTATACAGGTACATCTGTCTCTACCGCGACCACACCTCTATCGCCTACTTCACCAACAGCTGCAGCATACACAACATGTACTACAACAACCGGAATCTGCACTCATAGCAGCGCGACATGGTAATTTTGCTAAGGGCTAAAACGTGTATTTGTCCATTTCATATACAAACAACTATTGTTCCATAAACAGAATGAATTGTATTCTACAAGAAATCAACGCGTCGTGAAAAGGTCCTCTAGATATGTGTGATGATTATATAAGTGAGGACTAAATAGACCGCGAGGATGCGGTTCGACTCGGTGAACCACTGTCGTCGTTCGGTGGCACAGTCGTTGCTCTTGACATCAAACACTGGTTTGTGAACTCATCAGTTTGTTTACAGATACCCTCGTACAGCTTGTTGTTGTTAAACAACAAACAAACAAAAGCAACCAAAGTTAAAAATGAATCTTTCCAAATGTTACAATGAGTAACTGTTCCAACTCGTATAAGCAAGTGAACCCTTTCACTGTATCAGAGAAGTAATATTTTCAACGCACTAGACGAGAGCATCATCATCCAACAAGGTAATTCGTGCAACTACTTTTTTAAAAAGAAAACGAAAACAAAGCAACACAAAAACTAACCCCCAAACAAAGAAAAAACATCCCCTCGCACTGACCAACAAATATCTCCCAAAACATCGTCAAAGTAAAATCAACAGTTTGTCAACACCCTTCTTTGCCTTCAGTGACATTGCAGTAAATTAAAAGTCTAAATCACAACAAAACTGACGAAATATTTACAAAATTTCTAAATATTTACCGATATTCATAACACAACTCTATAACCTATTATAAACAACATTATGTAAGCTCATGTTAACCCATATCAAGCTAGGGCTTGGCCCTCCATGTGCTGTGCTAATAAATATACACTCCTAAGTAATGTCAACTCACCACAAATTCAACGACGTCTATTGGCGATACACTTAAGCGCAATGAAAACACGTGCAGATTGGCGGCCACATTTGTACGAGCCATCATTTCATATTTGCATCGTTTAAGGGCAATGGGTGGGATTATCATCTGTCAGTGTGAGTGCTCAGAACGAGGCAATGACGTAATGAAGGTTTGGGAAAACCCAGCCCGAGAATGCACAGGTGTATACGCACAGCTAGGGAGCGAGTTTCATGGACAAAGGGAGGTAACCGGGAATGGACGAACATCAAGTGATTCGTGGAAGGTGTTACAGCAACATTTGACCCAAATTGTCGGAGTGAATACCGTCTCGGCGACAGCTTAGCGTTCAAGTGAGCTGTAACGTATCTAAGAAGCACTCTCACTTGTGGTTGAATAAATTGACACTGATCACTGAGATGTATTTTCCTCTTTCCTTTGAGTGACGTGGGTATGAGCGTTTGAACAATGTAAAATTTGGTATTATCAGTGAGAAATCTGAACGTTTCTCAGGGAAACCCAAATTGAATTGCAACAATATCAACTGACGTCAATGTTCCTTATAACCGTGTGGCTGTGGTTATTCGAACACTTTTTATTGTGTTTTTATAACCTTTTTTCGTAATTTCGTGTTTATTGCGTTTTCCTAGCTAGTACACTTTTTCACGGAGTTGGGGAAATGGCGAACTGGTTTGGGTTGCAATCAGGGAAGCTCACCTTAATTTATTCCCTTTTCCAGAAACCTATGTGAAGCAGGTTTGTTGACATATCGTCACTATAGGTAACTTGATTCCACTCTATTACGGAGTGTGCTCACTTCGCCACGCTGTGATCTAATCCCAATCCATCAACCCCACCCCTATCCCCAACTATATGCCCCACCCCAAACACCCGGATGTTTTCACCACGCAGAAGAATATTCCAACAAATAAAACCAGGGTGAGTGACACCGAAACTGATCGTACCGTATCATATTTTCGGGCTAGGAGACGGGGTTGGCATCTACATTGCGCATGCCTCTCCATAAATCATCATTGATCACCACACCCCATCCCTCTCCGGCTTGTACCCCCACCCAAGTCATATAATTTGAACAACCTCTAATCTGCTGCGAGACCGAATATATCGTCATGGAATATATACACCGATCATCTTCTGGTGATTTTATTCGCCATCCACAAAGGGGTGATATATTTTCTGTCGCCATGCAGTTTATAAAGGTCCCGGCATAGGTACCACCCGGAAACTGGGCCTCGATAACTTGATTTTGAAGACGTGTCTCTGGAAAAGACTTTCAGGTTTACGAGCCAGTATGAAAACGGGAAAATTCCCTGTACGTTTCATAGTGACCTTGATTTGTTGCAGCTCACTCCAACAGAGAGCCCAGTGAGAGATACCGTGCTGCTTCTGTCCTTATTACGGGTATCTAATATCACATATTATGGTTTTTGTGTCAGTCGAGACCGTAAAAGATATGTTGCCAGTCTCGTAATCGTGGCATGTAGATGCATTAGAGCACGATGATGTATAATGCTGCACCTAATCTATATGAGACAATAAAAACCGCTACTCCATCTATCATATTGCATACACGTATATACATGATGTGATTACATGTAATGCTGCTTCATCTGCCATGATTGGGTGTACACATGACGATGTATAATGCTGTTATTTTTGGGGGACATACCCGCAGAGATGTGACTTCCCAGACCCTACCTTCATGGGTATCGTGAAACTCGTACCAGGGAGAAGAAGGTTTGTAACTCAAACACTACTGACGATGTCATCGACAGGAAAGTAAGCATGTTGAGACTCTCTGAGCCGTTACGTCGTCGTGGTCGTCGCTCTCGGGTGGTAGTTTAGGATGGTGGGCAAGGGACAGGGAGGACAAGAGTCAGGTGTAGAGATGAAGACAGCAGCAGCCATGTTTTATTATTGTTTGGTTGAATGACGGTCGAAATGGTATACACAGTGGTAAACATGTGACAGTACGCACATCGGGACTGAGTGGCCAATGATCCCGATGTGGAGACCCGCTCTGTCACTTACACACATTCAGAAGTCCGACGGCGATTCTTCATTGTCGACGAAGTCGTAGGTGGGGCGACGGCCTTGGCCGACACTCCGACTAGACGCACAATCCGTCCACTTCTGTCGATGATCTCGTCTCCATGGTTGATCTTGCTGGTTGGTCTCACTGGATGGTCTCACTGGATGGTCCCCACTGACCATATCAGTCAGGTTTTTATACACAGGGCCATTACGCCACATTGTGCAAGGTCACTGGCCCATGCACATGTACACACGTAAGATTAGGCGACTTAGGGAGGTGTTAATTGACATGTATTGATAGCGTTTGAGAATTAAGGGTCCTGCCCGAAGGGGGGGGGGGCTGTTATGATAAGAGGGGATACACCGAATGTTTGCTGAATACATTACATAGACAAAGGGGATAGAATTTCGGTGCACTTTGGACTTAAATTGAAACAAATATATCGTTTGAATACATGAAGTTTTAAGGAAACTTGTTGAAATGATTTAGTCTACGACACGTTCAAAGAATGAGCAGAATGACCTGTTGGCAAAAAAATACACTATATCATAAACTCCGGTTGAACCTAAATCCTGAAAGGAAAATCCTGAAAGGCCTTCTGACTATGGATATGACGTACATATTTAAGGGTACTGTTGGGCTGCATGTTTCAGAATGATTGAATGATATGCATATCAGATCTGTCGAATTTCGGACATTAAGAATATCTGACCTCAATAAGACTGGATGCTGAAGTAAGAATGGAAATAAAATACCACCAAAATCTTGTATATCGACAGGAGGAATACTGGAAAGTTGTATATCGACAGGAGGATTACTGGAAAGTTGTACATCGACAGGAGGAATACTGGAAAGTTGTATATCGACAGGGGGATTACTGGAAAGATGTACATCGACAGGAGGAATACTGGAAAGTTGTACATCGACAGGAGGAATACTGGAAAGTTGTACATCGACAGGAGGAATACTGGAAAGTTGTACATCGACAGGAGGAATACTGGAAAGTTGTACATCGACAGGAGGAATACTGGAAAGTTGTACATCGACAGAAGGAATACTGGAAAGTTGTATATCGACAGGAGGAATTCTGGAAAGTTGTACATCGACAGAAGGAATACTGGAAAGTTGTATATCGACAGGAGGAATACTGGAAAGTTCAATGTACATCGACAGAAGGAATACTGGAAAGTTGTATATCGACAGGAGGAATTCTGGAAAGTTGTACATCGACAGAAGGAATACTGAAAAGTTGTACATCGACAGAAGGAATACTGGAAAGTTGTATATCTACAGGAGGAATACTGGAAAGTTGTACATCGACAGAAGGAATACTGGAAAGTTGTATATCGACAGGAGGAATACTGGAAAGTTGTATACTGGACAAAAAAAACGTCGAAAGCTTTGTATACAAATAGAAAGCATATGGAAAACCTTTCATATCGACACAAAGGATATCTGAAACCTTGTAAATTAATACAAGGGAAATCCTATCTGAAATATCTGAAATCCTATATACAAAGAAGGATATTTATAATATTGTTATAAAAATTGTACATGGACAGAAGGGACACAAATGATATAAGAAAGCGTGTGTATCGACAGAAAGGATTTCGAAGACTGTATATATCGGATATCGAAAACGTCGAATATCGAACTACAGGTTATCAGATGTATAAAACAACGTCAAAACCAACCAATGGCACACTGACTAGAATATCGACACAAATGCAACAGTCGAGTGATGGATGTAGCGAATATGAAGTATCATTTCGAGATGACGAACTCTAGCAGACAGTAAAACAAGGAGTTAAGTTGCGGGAGACTACAAATGTCGAACAATGGACTTGAACTCGGGTGACATTTGGACGAAACGTGTTGACATTTCACCTCACACGTAAAAGACTCCACCAGTCCCGATGACAACACATTAAGCTGTGTCGAGCACCTTATACACCTGTAATCTACTCGGCTTGCCGCGGGGAATTACTCTGACCTTGACGACAGGTGAGTGAGTACTCGCCTATCACTAAGCCTCAGGTCCACGTCAGCATACTGTGGTTGCTATTTTGTTGACTACCGGAAAGGTAGTTTCTAATGTACAACAAGCGGAATATGTCCACAAAGCGAGGAAGTGTGCAAAAAACCCCTAAATAAATAAAAAAAAAACATTACATGTTAGGCCCAATGCGGTACCTGGAAATGAGAATGAGATGATTAATTTGAGTGGTGACACAATCTTGGATAAATTTGTGATACGAGATGGTTTCAATATTTCTTGAATTTGTTTGATTATACCGCTTGAAAAAAACTAAACACTGTCAATACCGAGCGACGTAGTCCACAGTATTGGACAAAAAAATTTCATCGAAACTGTAATTAAAGCACTTCTCTTGCCGATAGGAGGATTGCTGTGAATTATTTTATCCTGTGGTATGGGTCTGGTGATCTTACGAGTAAGTGAGTCAGTCAGTGAATGAGATTAACCTTATAGAACGCACGACACGTATGTCCATAAGCCTAAAACAACGATCACTCAAGGATTCGACCACAAGATCATCCGATCGGAAGCTTTTATTCCTTATACTGTCAAGCAGACCCTACAGCAAATACGTCCAAGAGAGCCAGCGGAAATGTAGAATATTGTAGCAAGTCATGGTTTCCACAGCTTCTGAAAGTGAAGAAAGTCTGAGGGCTCCTTTCATATTACACGTACATATAATTTGTGCAATGAAATTCTGTAACATGTTCATTTTAAAATAGTTGTTAGTCTAGGCAGAGAGCAGTTAACATAACAAGGGTGACTGATGGAGTTTCTGCTGGAGAGATGTGATGACATCACGGTAACAGGTCAACACAACACGGATGGCTGATGGAGTTTCTGGTGGTGGGGTGTGATGACATCACGGTAACCCGTCACCACAACAAGGATGACTGATGTAGTTTCTGGTGAAGAGATGTGATGACATCAGTCAACAGAACAAGGATGGCTAATTTAGTTTCTGATGGAGAGATGTGATGACATCAGTCAATACAACAAGGATGACTGATGGAGTTTCTGGTGGAGAGATGTGATGACATCAGTCAACACAGCAAGGATGACTGATGGAGTTTCTGGTGAAGAGATGTGATGACATCTCGGTAACAGGTCAACAGAACAAGGATGACTGATGGAGTTTGTGATGACATCTCGGTAACAGGTCAACACAACACGGATGGCTGATGGAGTTTCTGGTGAAGAGATGTGATGACATCAGTCAACGCAGCAAGGATGACTGATGAAGTTTCTGGTGGAGAGATGTGATGACATCTCGGTAACCCGTCACCACAACAAGGATGACTGATGGAGTTTCTGGTGGTGAGATGTGATGACATCTCGGTAACCCGTCACCACAACAAGGATGACTGATGGAGTTTCTGGTGAAGAGATGTGATGACGTCAGTCAACACAGCAAGGATGACTGATGGAGTTTCTGGTGGAGAGATGTGATGACGTCTCGGTAACAGGTCAACAGAACAAGGATGACTGATGGAGTTTCAGGTGGTGAGATGTGATGACATCAATCAACACAGCAAGGATGACTGATGGAGTTTCTGGTGGAGAGATGTGATGACATCAGTCAACACAACAAGGATGACTGATGGAGTTCCTGGTGAAGAGATGTGATGACATCAAGGTAACAGGTCAACGCAACAAGATGACTGATGGAGTTTCTGGTGGAGAGATGTGATGACATCAGTCAACAGAACAAGGATGGCTGATGGAGTTTCTGGTGGAGAGATGTGATGACATCAGTCAACACAATAAGGATGACTGATGGAGTTTCTGGTGGAGAAATGTGATGACATCACGGTAACCCGTCACCACAACAAGGATGACTGATGGAGTTTCTGGTGGAGAGGTGTGATGACATCACGGTAACCCGTCACCACAACAAGGATGACTGATGGTGTTCCTGGTGAAGAGATGTGATGACATCAAGGTAACAGGTCAACGCAACAAGATGGCTGATGGAGTTTCTGGTGGAGATATATGTCACTGCAGAAATATGCTGTCAGGGTGTATAACTAATTCAACTGCCATATGTCATGAAAGGGTTTTCAACTTAAGGGCCACCTGCAGTTTTATGTTGTATGCCGTATGTTGTATCATGAAATAATAAGAAAAATAGATGGGCTACTCCTTTTGAGTAGCATATTTTGGGTAACACGTCGCTCGATCTTATCTTAGAAATCCGGTAGTAGAGAGCCGTACGCGTCTCTGCAATGAATCACCGACAACAGGAATTTAAGGTAGAATGTCAACTGAAACGAATTCTTTTATAGCTATCACAGCAAATAGAATAGACTGTTGTACTCAAGTCATTTAGCATACGCTCAGTCACACATCCTTACAACAACAATGCATACATCTAATTCAGGTACTTTCTCTTGAGGGTTACCAGTAGGTACCTGGGAAAGGACGTTCTGTGGAATGTGTCTAGACTATTCAATGTATGGCGGTATATAACTTTAGTTATCACAATCCTCTGTATTTATGTTTCGTTATTGATAAGAACATACGACTAACATCTGGAAAATTATTGGTATGAGAATGCTTGCATTGCTTGCATCATATTCAAGGCGATTGCAGATATGTTGGTTGTCATCTATTGACCATCAACCGATTGGCCAGAAAACATCACCAAACCAATGACATTCAGGACCGCCTGTGTTCAGACCGGTAACTCCAAGTGAGGCGGTTCAAATGCGGTTCAGTTGATTCTGGTACAGTCAGGCTTGTCAAGAATTCTTCTCCAACCAACCAAGGACACTATAAAGACGCTTCATCATTGCAGTCTTCTGTATTGATCAGACTGTTATAAAGGTTGCATGTTCCCGGCATCGTCGTCATCATCGTCATCGTCGTGGTCGATGTGGCCAATTATTATGATATATGTTTACTCTTCCAAGCATCATCTTATACCATCCTCATTCCCCTCAAACCTTCACACTCTTGTCAAGTACTAATTCATTCATGTATTTATATTCGTCTACATTTGCCAGTGCTCTGGGGCCGGTGGGTTAGCGTCGTGATTAGAGCATTCGCTCATCACGCCGGAGCCCGAGTTTGATTCCCCACATGGGTACACAGTGTGAAACCCATTAATGTTTTCCTGAAACATTGCTAAAGCGGCCTACAACTAAACTAACCACTCATTCACACGATATCGTTCCTGCTGCACGTATCTTCTATGTTCACATATCTAAGACTTGCTACTTGTGAACCTATTCTTGCTTACATGTCATTCATTTGCGCGGATTTCAAGGCGACCATTGGCTTTAAGCAGCCGCGTTTTAACACCACCGTGCATGGTGACACAGAGCCCAAGGTCAGTAACCTCTTCGATGCGTCAAATCTATTTATACACATGACATCACTTTACCTGTGGCCTTGATGCCGTCTGTCTTGATAAAGCACCTGCCATTGCGGCCCAGTAAATTATTATCTGTCGAATGTGTTCTACATCTTTTTACAGGTAACATCTTGACACTACGCATAAAAATCTATCGAATGATGTCATACCTCCAGATGAAAGAAACACAGAGCCCTTTGTAATGAGACCTGTGACCTCGCTCCAGGGGGCCTCGGGGGCTTGACCCCCAATAAAGGCCTTATTGTGAGGGTGACGAGCTGTGCGGTGTATATCATAATGCGACACAACAGCGACAGTAACAGTAATAGAGACAAGTCTCGGGTCCCTCGTCTCTGGGGTGAGTCACAGATGCACGTGTGCTTGGGAAACTCAACTACAATCAAGGCGGCATTGTTCCGTCGTGTAAGCTTTGATAGACTGGTAGACAAGGAGGATTGCGTGGAGAGAAGATGGGATGTGCCTGTGTGTGAGAGAGAGAAAGAGAGTGAGTGAGTTTAGTTTTACACTGCTTTTAGCAATATGCGAGCCATATCACAGCGAGGCATGTCAGAAATGCGCTTCACACATTTACGGGGAAATGAACCCGGGTTTTCGGCATGACGAGCGAACGTTTATGTAAGATATACCACCGTCAATTTTCATAGTTAATAAAGCTGAAACCTGATATTTTGTCCTCATTCAACTTCTCCACTGGTGGGGGTTTTAGTTACAGATGGAGATTTGCCTACTTTTGGATTGCACTTTAATACTGAGTGCGTGCGCGTGTGTCTGTGCGTGTGCGCGCGCGTGTGTTCTAGAGCCAGTTCGCCCCATCTTACCGTCATTTGGTGTGACGCAGACACCAGATCTATAAACACTGATTTTGTTCCCTCGAGACGAACACAGTGTTCAGTGCACCACCCGGCCGGTTCGGCTGTAATTTAAGTTTTCTCGAGACTGCTGACGAAACATGTTATTCACGTGAAAATAGCACTTACGGTACATAGTACTGTCGCTATGTATGCATACTAGCTACTTTCATGGAACTGACTCAACAATTCCAATGAGCAGGCATGTAAAATATCACTGGTATGAAGATTAACTTTCACAAACATGTGTCCAGTTTCTCAACCAACGTTATCTGGCCGTGTACCGCATAACTGGTGAAGCTATTTCACAGGTAGATTTCCATAAGTGACACCAGCGTCTCATGACATCACCCTGTATATACCCATAAACAATATGACAACATTCAACAGGCACAACGTCGCTCTAATGGTATTTACAGCTGGGTGGAAAACAGATCGCGCTAGACTGAAAGTCGTATCATATTTCATAAACCCGTGTCATAAACACCAACCTGCTTAACATGACATGTAGTCACAAAAACGAGGCAGTTTTCCAAACAATACAAGGGAGACAACTGCTATAGGGATTTTGTAATCTGATCACCTGTTCCCGCGCATGTTTCATTCATAAATGACGTCACGTTTTCTGCCATATAAGGCAAGTGTTTACGCTCACTATATTGGGCCTCTGAAGTCGACGAAGAGAGCCAGGTCGTAATTTTCACTCCCGTCCATGTTTTGATGGCATTTTTGCGGGGGAGATTCACTTATGTAAATAGCAGTACACAGCAACCAGCACGTTCGTAACCGATACCAGATACTAGATAGTTTCCGTGGATGTTTGAGTCATGTATAGCGGATGTCGTAAACAGACATAGATACACACCTCCTCAGTAGTAGGTAGTTCGGTGTGACAATGTAGGTAAATAATGTGATAAAGTCTACGCACACCCACCCCGCCATCAACTGTAGAAAGCGAGACACCTCTGTATCGTCTTCTTAAAATAATGAAATGAGCGTTAACAATAGTTGTTTATTGCACGTTAATAACCACGCATGTGTGTGACAGAGGGTTAGACAACGAATGTGTGTACATGTGTGTGTGTGTGTGAGAGAGAGTGAGAGGGGGTGGGCGGGGAGGGAGATTGAGAGAGAGAGTGAGAGTGAGTCAACGAATGTGTGCGACGAATAGACAAGTCAATGCGTCGGCTGTATATGCATTGTGATGTTTGTTACAAGCATGTCACTAAGCATGAACACACTACCCATTCAGTCGTCTCATACGTACGTTTCATCACCTTATGTTCTCGTAGATCAGTTATACCAGAAGAAGCCTGGTCACTCATTACGACAAGCCAGATCACCCTTAACGACACGCCTGGTCAGCCATTACAACAAGCCTGGTCAACCCTTGCGGCAAGTCTGATCACCCATTTATGACAAGTGTGGTCACACTAACAAGATGTCCGGTCACTCCTTATGACAAGCCAGGTTAACTCTTCTGACAAGCCTGGTCACCCTTTGTGTGAAATTTGGTAGCCCTTTACGACAAGCCTGATCAATCTTTACGATAAGACAAGCCTGGTCAGCCCGAGCGACAAGCGTGTTCATCCTTTACGACAAGCTTGGTCAAACCTAGTGACAAGCCTGGTCAGCCGGAACGACAACCCTGTTCAACCATGATGATAAGCCAGGTCACCTCTAATCTCAAGCCTGGTCAGCCCTAATGACAAGCCTGGTCAACCCTTACAAGCCAGGTCATCCTTTACAACAAGCCTCGTCACCCTTCACGACAAACCTGCTCACCCTTTGCCACAAGCCTGGTCAACCCTCGCGACGAGTCTGGACAACCCTTTACGACAAGCTTGGTCAACCCTTACCGCAAGTATGGTCGCGACAAGTATCGTATTTATCAACCCCGCAGAAACAGTTTTCAAATGATGCCAAAGCTGGTCGTTCGAAATCCGAGCAAGCCCAGACTGCAAACCCTAAACCACTCCACAAAAACAGCACAAACAACCAATGTCACGTCGTTCTGTAAACAGTACTGGCAATAAGTTTGAATGAACAAGGCATTTTATTGTTAACTGTTCTCTATATCTGATTTACATTTGCATTGTGCAATGCATGGTCCAGTCACATTGATCATGTGAACGATTCGAAATATTCAGTTCTTCCGATATCAGACAATGTGTCTTTTGGTGAATCTATGTTTGTTGTTACACAAACAAATTTGTATTCCTGTGTACAGCGACGTTCCAAATTGGCCATTATGCTGCTGAAAAAAAAAGACTCAACAATGAATGCGCCAATTTATGGAGAGGATCCGAGTATTTCCGTTCCCTTTATAGCCTTGTGTCCAAGTATTTGTATCCACACAAAGGTGACCAGACTCATATAATATGTACTGAATGGGTTTTGTGGCTAGCATACCATAAACATTTTAATACGATAGACTTCATGTTATCAATAATGCCTTTTAAGAAACCAGTTGAAGTCCCGATCAATATGAGATTCCATTCGTGTTCCTATATGCTTCCTAAAGAGATTACAACTGAAATCTGAAGCGATTAACCCTGGTATTTCTATTCGATCTTTGAGCTAGCCAAACATGATCCTTTATTTACAGGCATATTTCACATTCTGATGGTGTCTGTGTCAGAAATCAAATGTCCTACTTGCTTCTATTGTTGAATTCTGTCAAAAGACATATTACAAATTCAAGATTCTGAATACGATCGTGCAGTACACAGTGGATATGAATTTCCATAAGTGTATTCCTCATTCACAATCATTCAGTGATCTTTTATAACATTATTATATCGCGCCACTTCAAATAAACGGAATTCCTTCCTAAGAGATACAAAGCGAACTCACGATATGTCCATTTCATTTATTGTCCGATATATATGATTTATTATTCCTACTGGCTGGTGTGAATGTTGTTCTACGACATAGCACGCCGGGCACGTGCAGCGCGCCTCTTCAGTTGCATATCTAAACATAATTGGTGGGATTTTTTATTCCAGGTCCGATTTGATTGGACGACGGCTAATCACGTGTCCACAGTTAAGGTGCGGCACTGGCGGGTGAACGAAATCTTTCTGTGTTTGAAATAGGAGTCACCCTCTCAGATAACCTATAAACAGAAATATCATTTTAAAATTGAAACTTCAGGTGGTGATTTAACCGATGTATTAACGCATTTACTGAAATCATGTTTTCTTAACTGGAAACACAGCAAAATTAACTTGGTTTCCGCAACGCGGAAACCTGATGGAAACTGGACTGAAACTTAAGTTTCCACTTAGAATCCAGTGAGTTTCCGTTCGTTTACATTGAGTTTCCGCAACAACGGAAACTTACAATTAAATTTGACCATGAGGCAAAACAACGCTTTCTTGTCATGAGAGGTGATATGAAATGGGGTTTCTTGTCGTACGTAAATATATTGTGCTCATAATTATGACGGCGTGCTTGCGTGTTGCTTGTGCTAGTCCAAATTTAAGCTGGTTTTATTTAGTGCTTGCCTGCTCGCTGAGATACCATGCCACATTTAACCACGAATAACCCTCTCTGACTCATTAAACTGACTCCGATCCGCCCAGGCTTTGTTGTAATCATTAATGGCGAGCGCCAGGCAGGGACCAACAAGTACCACATTTCAGCGTCTTTTGGTATCACCTCGGCCGGGGAACAAACCCTCGACTTTCCGCTCCATGAGCGGACACTGATTTCTCCCTGTATAACTGATGACACCCATGATCAAAACGCGACGGTCAGCAATGTTCCAGATGTAAATACTTTAGCCTGGGCCAGTGATTGATATCATGAACAACAGTTCACGTTATCAGGAAACAACGATTGTTGTCGAACCTGACCACCATACTACTATTACTGGAACCCATCCCAACATTGGTACCAGGAGCTCGTGTGCTTTGTTTAGAGTCTTACCCAGCAATATTACAGCTAGGTGAAATACAGTCTGTAAATAATCATCAAGTCAGGACTAGACTATCAAGTGATCCACGTAACTGGGATACGATGACAAGCGTCAACCAAGTCAGCGAGTCTGACCAGCCTGTAACTATTCGAGTCATGAGCTTCGATCTAAGCTAGGATACGAGAGAGAGAGAGAGAGAGAGAGAGAGAGAGAGAGAGAGAGAGAGAGAGAAAGACAGAGAGAAAGACAGAGAGAAAGAGAGAGAGAGGGGGGGGGCAGGGTGGCTACGTTTATATTTTCGGTAGAACGGTTAACGGTTTCGATGGTCACCTTGACAAACGATATTCTGATGCTGAACGCTTCCGATCCAGTCGCGAGCAACTTATGCATTTACTGACATGTCACCTGATGAGACGCACTCAATCACGCCTTAAGCGAATAAGTAGGTCAGGTGTATATCGACATGTAAACACGTGTGTCACTCGCAAAAGACACCTGTGGTCCGCTACCTAGACATTTGGCAAGTCCGCCGCTGTAACCAGCTACTCGCCTTTGTTTGGTTAGCAAATATTTTGCTCGTCAACAAATATTGTCGTTTGAAACACGGACATGCTTTCTGCTTGCTAGACACGCGTAACTGACTGAAGAATAGAGTTTCTACAGGCCGGTTTTCTGTACGGTTTCCTATCACAGACGTTTGTAGAATTGAAATCGCCTCACTGTGAGGTGGAGGGTTGCAGTCCAAGCTAACAAATGCATGTGCTGAGCATAACGATGCACGCACAGTAGTTAAACAATTCATGAACTCTGAGGTGGTAAAAGTACTAAAACCTGTTATTGGCAATGAATGGTGTAATCACTTGGTATGCTTTAAGTCGTGCTTTTGACTAAACAGGTGGCATTATTGCCGTATTATAGATCAAAATAAACCTGGGTAATTTTGCTTTCTACCGCGCATACAAAATAATCATTTTCGTCATTTTAGGTTACATTTAGGCGAAAATCCTATGTTCAAGTGAGTTGCTGTTGTTGCATGAATTAAAAACTGCAGTAGATTTCAAAACTTGAGTTCTCATTCTCCAGAAACGTCTGAAATTGTGACTAAGGTTGTTTGCAGCCCTTCAGATAACGTTTCTCTGAATAATGTGTCTTATCATGTATGGGGAGCGGAATGATTCTGTTCCTGTTTGCACTAAAATCTGTTACTTGGTGTTATTCCGTTAACCGCCTTTATCCCAACGGCTATTTAATTAAGCCAAATTTGCTTATTAAACGATCTGCTTCTGTCTGTGTGTATCAACCGTCTGGTGTCTGTGTGTGTACTTGGAACCAAGGTCAACCGAGACTGTGGAGTTTGCACTTGAACACCTGTTCATCTATCTGGCCGTGATCTTCGGGTCACGAAATTCACGTGCACAGGTGTTACCTGTGTATATATCCCCGTCGAAAGTAGAGATGCGAATGCATGGTCATTCGAAAGATTAGGTCTGTTGTCTTTATAGCAAGAAGACGAAAATGGTGGTTGAGTTATTGAAGTTTCGACTGTTTTATTGTAAAGGCTGAATAAATGAATTAATATAAAACTTCCGTGAAAACGCTGGAAGATCCAACCGGCCTAACGTATTCTTGACGTATACACTTTCATTGTCCTATACTGTTGTTTCCTGGTCCTGTACGTAGCATTGTTTCGCCCTATCGTTTTGTTGACCTGTATACGTTGTCTTATACTATTGTTTCTCTGTCCTATACTGTCGTATACATTGTCCTGTATTCGTTGTCTCATACTATCGTTTCTCTGTCTTATACAGTCGTATACACTGTCCTGTATTCGTTGTCCTATATTGTCACTTTGCTGTCGTGTCCAGTCTTTTCGTTGTTCTATGCTGTCGTTTCCTAGTCCCATGCTGTCGGTTCTTTGCCATTCGTTGTCCTATGCTGTCGTTTCGTTGTCCTGTTCTGTCTTTTCAATGTTCAGCATTTGTCGTCCTATGATGTCATGTCGTAGTCCTAAACAATCGTTTCTCGTTGTCAGTCGTTGTCCAGTACTGTCGTTTCTTCGTTGCTTGCTACTCGTTGTCCAATATTGTCTTTCTGTTGTCCTAAACTGTTGTTTCGTTATCCTGTAAGGTCGTTTCACAGTGCTATACTGTTGTTTCCTTTCAAGATCGCGTTGTCATCGTATTCCCGGTCCATCACACGAGGTCCACGATGTCAATAGACTACTTATTTACTGGAATATTGCTGAGCGAGCAGTGTCTCCAACACATAAACAATCCTGTAGTTTCGTTCACCTGTTCAAAAGTACGGCACCACTGACCAATAGTGTCTTTCCACTGTCTAATGGTATCGTACTTTCGTGAGTTTCCAGTTCAGACATATACGAAGAGTTAAGAGTTTCCAGTTCAGACATACACGAGGTGTGAAGAGTTTCCCGTTCAGACATACACGAGGTGTGAAGAGTTTCCAGTTCAGACATACACGAAGAGTTAAGAGTTTCCCGTTCAGACATACACGAAGAGTTAAGAGTTTCCGGTTCAGACATACACGAGGTGTAAAGAGTTTCCAGTTCAGACATACACGAGGTGTCAAGAGTTTCCAGTTCAGACATACACGAGGTGTCAAGAGTTTCCCGTTCAGACATACACAAGGTGTGAAGAGTTTCCCGTTCAGACATACACGAGATGTGAAGAGTTTCCAGTTCAGACATACACGAGGTGTAAAGAGTTTCCAGTTCAGACATACACGAAGAGTTAAGAGTCTCTGGTTTAGACATACACATGGTGTGAAGAGTTTACAATTAAGACATACACATGGTGTGAAGAGTTTACAATTAAGACATACACATGGTGTGGAGAGTTTCCAGTTCAGGCATACACGAGATTTGAATTCGAAGAGCGCCAGTCTAAACACCTGAGACTATAATCCTGGATTGAATGTAAAAAAAACCCTTTATTTCACCTTTAATCCTACGAAAGATACGTCATGCTCGTATAGAAGCACTCGGAATGCCACACAACATGAAGATATCCACGTCGACATGAAGATAGCCACGTAGCCATTAATATCACAACAGCACATTTAATGGGTGCGGGTTAAGAAGATGTCAAATGGGGATAATGTTCAGTCCCGAGGAGGGGCCATATTGACTTAACCCATTGTTAGGGTTGGGTTGCAGGAGGCTGATCGACAAGATAAGTCATAGATAATAATTAACAAAAACTGAAGTTCACATTATACGAAAAATAAATATCGTACAAACAAAACAATTGCCACCAGGTATTATTTACAAACGTTAGTCTTCCATCCAAACATATCATGTCTATAGACTGCAATCTTTAGCCACCTTAGTCTCAGGTATAGGTGATCTTGAGTTTGGATTTCTAAATCGCTTTGATTAAGATCCTAGCGTCTTGGACTTGTCCATACCGCGTTCTGCTGTTGTGTTTAAGGACTGTAGTCGAGAACAGGATTACAGGAAGCGAAGACGATCACTTATTGAGCAGCTTCAAAGTGGGCCAACACCACCACCACCCTCTTCCAGGGTGAGACTTCCAGAGACTCGTGATGACTGAGGAAGACTATATACACTGTTACGACATGTGATTTATATTATAGAAGTTGCAAACGGCAAAATATCTCCTACACGGGTGTTAGTTCCAAATGCTACTAATCGGTTATATAGTCATATGTAACCGTCTTTAATTTCACCCGGACGTCGGATTCGTGATATCCGTACTACCTTACCCATGCTTTGTTTTTTGTTTCAAATAACGCTTTCATTGAAAGGCGACTCCACTAATTGCCTTTCCGTGAATCCTTTCCCTGCGTCCTCA
Organism: Haliotis asinina; assembly: GCF_037392515.1. Taxonomy (NCBI): domain Eukaryota; kingdom Metazoa; phylum Mollusca; class Gastropoda; order Lepetellida; family Haliotidae; genus Haliotis; species Haliotis asinina. Next base: position 6,284,974 of record NC_090280.1, read on the forward strand.
GTAACCTCTTGCAGGTCATTGCTTTCCAGATACGATCTACCCGACTTTCCAACTGGCAATGTACTCCCATCAACTGTCAAAAACCTTCTAACATGACTCGACCAGGGCGTAGTGTTTCCTCAGTTAAGCCCTAACCAAGCAGACTTCACGACGGTCGAACTGTAATATATAATACGCCTCGCACCCGGAACAATGAGCGGAGCTGGATGTGTACTGCTCTTGCTTTTGCCTACACAAACAGGTTCTCATGGCTGTTCGTTGAGTGCAGAATTACCTCATGGACTGACATCGTTTTTGAACCATTAATCATCACAGAAGATCATTTGACGTTTTTAATGGCCGATATTTACGTTTTGACACCTTTGATTTACCGGAATGTACGCTTGTCTATATTATGAATAAATGTCAATTTCAGCGACGTCTTGAAGCGGACATGGTTTGCTGGGTCTGTTTGTGACTGAGCTCTTTGGCTGATTAAAGTGTGTCTGTTCTGATATCTTTCTGCGTTTTTTCATTATGTGTCTTTCTAATTTGTTTGTGTTTGATTCTCTGTCGATTCCGAATTGTGTCACACTTCTGTTCGTTTGTTCGTTACATGAGCGTCTGTGTTCTAGTGCCATAATTTTCTGGCCATTTCTAATTTGATTCCATCAGTTCTGATCAGACCACGCCGAGATCGATATGTGTCTGTTGTAATCCAATACATGACCTCACATATGACTTTGAATATCTGTGTCTGATGTACGTTTTGTATCTCCAATCGCATATCCTTTCAACAATGTCATGGGTAACTCGATCGCTTATATGAGCTTGCCAAACCAATGGACGGTACGATAAGCAGCGGCCCAAGTCCTTAAGCTTGTCTATTTCATCCAATTTAGTCACAAGCATAAAAGAGAGATATTATTATCAAAGAACATTCACATAATCATACTTCGACGCTACGAAAGCAGACGAGGAACTCACGCATAAAGCCACAGGCTAGCCAAGTGTGAATCACATACACACGTGTGAGTGACGCGTTTGTCGCCCGAGCGGAACGTGGGCACCTTCTGAATCTGGACGAGTTTACCCAGTGTATCCTTTTGCAAAAGGTTCCTGAAAATATTAGTGGTCGATGATCGCCTCTCCTTTCATTCACTTGCAGATTGTAGTCGGAAACAGCACACGACGTGAGTGATATCGTATGTGTGTGTAACGCTTGCGGGGCGTGTCACACACTTCCTTCGTGTGTCATGCATTAAACATGTTCCACAATGATTTGTTTCTCAACTTGACACACATACCAATTATATCAACTATATATTTACATGTATCTTACAGATTTGCTCACATGTATCTGCCAATTGTTGTGTAGCTGAAATCCTGTACTCATCGATGTTACATAAACCATCTGTACACTAATAGGTTTTAATTCTGCACAATGCTGCTTTCGTGAAAAAAAGGACTAGAACTGATCATAGGCGACCAGACGCTTGATCCAACTGGCTACCTCACCGCCCCCTTTTGTTGTGGAACGCCTCACTTCAGGAATGTTTCATGTGTATAACGACAGATTTGACCAAGCAATTAAAAGCAACTCACTGGATTGTCTGGTCCACACTCGATTACTTACAGACCGCTGCCATATTGCTGGAATATTGCTGAGTACGGCGTAAACTAAACTAAACTCACTCACTCACTCACCCACTCACCCACTCACTCATTCACTCTGGATGACTGAGTGTGAGCATCCTGGTGGTCTCATTACTATAAATCTGCGGTTTGATTTAGACACGAGTTATAGGATGCACTGACACAGCGTGACATACTGTGACATTCTAGCCCTGAAGTTCCGCGTTTACGTGCCTTGAAAAAGTCTCGCTGCGGCTCAAAATGACTCTCACTTGTTATTTGTTTCAGTGTACTTACTCCCACAGGTGTCATATACACTTATTAACACTGGCCACTGAGTCAACACATGACATATTATCTCAGTCGATGAACCATTAATCTTTCGCTTTTACCCCAGCCAAGTAGCAGCCGACAGGTGCGTGTACAGTCTTTCGCACAAAGGCCCATAGACCGTAATAGCGTTTTTGCATGTCCCATGTAATATATGATCTAACGACAAAGTCAGTTAACATATTCATATATTCACACGTGCACATAGGAGCAAGCGATAAAGCTTGGAAGAGTCATGGGTGCATTCTCATTTTTTTCTTGGGGTATTTTTTCCTTGGTTCATCTGCATTCTAAGTGATATTACTGTTATTTTATTTGCTAAATCCCCTCGGGTATGTTACACTGGTTAAGTGTCAATCAACACGTGTTTGGATTTGAACGAAAGATTTTTGTCAAGAAAACATTGACAGTGTGACATCTGAAGTGATGGAGTATTTGTACTGACGAACAAACGAAGACAGGTTGTTTTTATCGCACGTGCAGACAGACACTCTGACCCTTATAGAAATTTGCGGAAAGTAGACAGACAGCAGACAGACAGCATACCGACAAAGAGTGAATAGACTCATTCAGGAAATAACGGATACACACAGACTCTGTGTTTTGTTTATGAATTCAATCGTCTTTGACAAATCGTTGTACATTGTGGGTGCCATTTAGCCGACAATCCACACAGGCCTGATCACTGTTGAATATGTCTCGAGGATGTGGTATATTCTTGTTTTTGTTCAGTGCTTGTTGCAAGTCGATCTATGCCAAGACAGACATACGTGGACAAGATGGACATACATTAAAAGATGGACATCTGTTGACAAGATGCACATACGTTGACAAAATGGACATATGTTGACAAGATTAACACATGTTGACAAGATGTACATTCAATGATAAATGGTCATACGGTGAAAAGATACGTTGACAAGACGGACATGCGTTGACAAGATAGACATGTGTTGACAAGATGCACATGCGTTGGCAAGATGGACATACTGTGACCAGATGAGCATACGTTGACAAAATTAACACACGGTGAAAAGATTACATACGTTCATAAAATGGTCATACGGTGACAAGATGGACTTACGTTGATGAAATGGTCATACGGTGACAAGATGGACTTACGTTGATAAAATGGTCATACGGTGGCAAGATGGACTTACGTTGATAAAATGGTCGGACAGACGCTGATACACACAATACATACTGCTGCTAATACCTGGTCAATGATAATGAGAATATTTATCGTTAAAAACAGTTGTCAACAAGAAACAGATTTAGTACATAAAATGCATCTCACACCATGAGTGAACGTGTCTTCCGTCGCTGTGATCAACGCGCTAGTAATGCTAGGACAGAGGGCATTGGAAATCGGCTTCATACATTACATTCAGTAGGGGCTCGGACTCGAGCGGGTTTGTCCACCACTTAACGGTCACTGTCAGACCACTGGATTATAACACAATATTCAATCCAACATCTGGCCAAACAACAGCTAGCATACATCCTTACCTCTGTGAAACAATGGCGTAAAACAATGTCTGTTCACTACAACATATCCTAAAGATTTTCACTATTCATACCTATTTAGCTGAATCAGATGGTTGCATGTACGGTCATTATGTTGCTGAGGACAACCAATTCCCGTTGGGATACGTCTGAAAGCAGCAACATGAAGTTAGAAACGGATGCGGGATTCCGGATTCGAATCCCGAATCCCGCATCTGAATATTTTTTTTCAGATTAGGGATTCGAATCCCGAATCTGAATTATTTCTTCACATTCTGGACTCAAATCCTGAATTTGAATTTGAATTTCTGTTCACATTCCAGATTTTTCTATCCTAGATTCAGCATTGCATTCTTCTTAAAAAAATATACCCATCAATATATAGATACACTAATACATACATAGATACATGCATAGATGCATAGATACACAGATACATGCGTAGATACATACAGATATACAGACATGCATACAGAGATACATACAACCATACATACATACAACCATACATACAACCATAAAACCATACAACCATACATGCAACCATACATACAACCATACAACCATACAACCATACATACAACCATACATACATACATACATACATACATACATACATACATACATACATACATACATACATACATACATACATACATACATACATACATACATACATACATACATACATACATACATGGATTCGAATTCCGAATCTGAAAACAAATATTCAGATTCGAATCCCGAATCCGTTTCTAAGTTCATGTTGCTTCTGGGAGCAGGTTATAACCAACTGACTGCATCCTGAATAGTCAACGTGCAGCAAATCTTTTGATGGGTGGCATTTTTAGTAGATTTTACGAAGGTTTCATTCAATTTTAGAAAAAGTCCCCATGATGTAGTTGAAGTCTTGTTACTATATAACTTCTAAAGCTCACTCTCTCATTGGTTGAATAGCCCCTCGCAAGGCTCTACTTCTGGTAGTAGACTGCGACGTTCGCGACAAGGCCCTCCTTACTTCCGGTACCAGATTTCCGGTATCAAGCGTGCGTATATTCGGGATCTAGTTCTGGTTTCAGATTGCGCGACCGTCAAATATGACTTTACTAGACCTCACCAAGTGTACGTCGTTTCTTGCCCGGACCAAGTGTGGTTTGTTTGTTGCCCCGACCAAGACATAGTGTGCGTTGTTTATTGCCAGGACCAAATGTGCGTTGTTTGTTACCCGGACCAATTGTGGTTTGTTTGTTGCCTCGGGCCAAGTGTGAGGTTCTCACAAAGTATAGTCTGGCAGAAAATGTTTTAGGACTGTGTTTGGTAACTTTACTTTAAACCTACAAGTGCTCTCCGTTTCCAATTTGGTATGAGGCGTTATAATTCTTCTACCATTGAAGATCTTAATTGTCATAGTTTATCACGCGACAATAAGAAAGTTGTCTATAAGAGCTGTCATTATTTCAAGTCACAACAACCAACATCTCAACATGAAAAGGGTGTTGAGCTATTTATCGGAACAGCGACCCGGTCATGCAAATAGGCTGTCACATACTTACATTTTGCTCGTCAGATCATGTCACGTGATTTCAAGCACGTGCATTTTGCATTAGTTAACGGTGCCAATACCGGTGTAGGGCAGAAGGGGTCATCTCAAAATCAAATATGGCACATAATTTTATGATGTTTAGAATGCTATTGCGATGTCTTTTCATGCACATGTGGATATTGGAGAATTGTGATTGTTTAGTTTCCATGAAAATATTTTGAGCTTGGAAGTAGTTTGGGGACAGTTTAATTTTCTAGGCATTATTCATAGTCCACTAATCATATTTCTGTGATACTATGCATGTACACATTACTGAAGTGGGTCTTTGATTTGTAATTTGGGGGTTGATCACTTACTTGTTTTCCTCGAATTCTTCAAGATTTTTCAATCACAAAGCGTCTCTTCTTCGGACAGGACAGTATCTGACTCTTCTCCAAGATGTTACGATTAGTGGGATGGTTTGTTCTCTAATACCATCTAGCTTCCAGTACTAATTTTCAACTGGTTCCCACAGGCTTCCCACCGACTGATATAAATCTTCCCTATTGCCGTGTGAACAGTTGTTTCAACGTCAGATAACTGGAATGTCGTGTTGTAGCGTGATACCTTCCCCTAGATATGCCCCTTTTTCTGGAAGGGCTGTGATCAGATGTTGTTCTACATACTGTGTACACGGCCCCGTTCATTTCCATATGGTAGTCTCTCCCGCCGGTGGATTTAGATTTAAATACCAAATTACACCCAAGCAGAAATCCTTTGTGTGAGCCAGCATGCAGAATTATAAGTCTCTGTCTTCTACCAGCTGGTAGCTTCCGCTTCCACTCCTGTCTGTCAGGATGCTGCCATTGGTAAGATGCTGTATGGGAGGCATTTACCCATGTCTCGTCCAGATACACCGCTTCGTAACCATCAGCGCGTTTGTTTTCGAATTGTTCTCAAGTAATTTATTCTTGTTTTTACGATGTCATGCCTTTCACACGTGGCGTTTATATCTCCTGAACACTTTTATGTTTGTAACCAAATTTCAGCAACAATTTGCAAATACATGTAGTATAACGAAAGACATCCAGCTGGTGGTCTTGAGCAAGGATTTGTTTCCATCGCCGTACCGACACATGCTCATTTTCACGTGTTTGTTTTCTAATTCTGTCCCTGACAAGCCTTTGATCAAAACTATCCCTTTTCTTAATTTCCTACCAACTCTTGAGATGGTCCCGGGAATGTCCGTACACGAGGCATAGATAATTCCTCTCAACATGGGCTTTGAGAGATCCAAGGCATGTTGGGTTCGTTTGAAATACTTTTCAGGAGCTACAAATGAACCCGCCCCTTTCACTGTCTCGTTTGAAATAATTATAGATTTTTCTAATAATATCTTTTGCGTCAGCCGACAAATTGGATGTGGGCATTGCTCTCATAGGCAACTTTCTTATTATCGAGTGATAAATTATGACAATTAAGATCCTCAATGGTCGAAGAATTATAATGCCTCATACCAAACTGGAAACGTATAGCACTTTTAAAGTAAAGTTACCAAACACAGTCCTGAAACATTTTCTGCCAACTATACTGTGACCTACTTACGAGCCCTTTATAGATATTTCATGTGAATGAGTGAGTTTAGTTTTTCCAATATGCCAGCAATATCATTGCGTGGGGCACCAGAGATTGGTTTTATACGTTCTGTCCATGTGGGGAATCGACACAGGATCTACAGTGTGACGAGCCAATGCCTAACCACCAGGCTATCCCACATGTCCCTATTTCATCTGATATTGCATGGCGATGTTATCAGGGATAAAACGCCTCATTTATCTGAACTCCAGGTGTATAACCACGAGTCAACTTGATGTGGTAAAGAGACCCTACGTGATTTTACACATTCACGTGAAACACACTAGGACTGGTTTGGTTCAGACAAACCAAGAAAGATCATTATGCTGGGATTCAAACCCATGATCCCCGATTCTGACACGCCTTTCAGGAACACAAGGTTGTACAGTGAATTGTTCAAATTTCGACAACCAAGCAAATTAATGTACCTTCTGGACGAAATTGAATTCAGTGTATTCACATCATGTACGTTCTCATATTATGTTTCTTTATGTTAAGGTACTCAGTAAACGCGAAATACGCAAATTGGAACCACCATTACACTTTTCAGTTGTAAAGTTTGGTTAGTCTGATATTCCAGCTATATGTCGGACCAGACAATCCGTTGACTGACATGACGAATGATACGAAGACGTGCATCAACCAATTCCCCACTAAACACACACACTCACACACATACACGCACCCGCACCCACACACTCATACCCTGAGTTTAACATAAGTTTTCATACCCTGAGTTTAACTGACCCAAAGTTGACTTAAACTGAATATTTGTACCAGCGGCATCAAACAACGTTCACTCTATTGACCTTTGATGACAATGTTATCTGGGGGAGCACGCTGCGACTGTCATTGTTAGACTGCACGACACGGCTGAGACATCAGCGGAAATCCCCTTGAAAGATGATCGGATGTGAGGTGAATGTATCAGCAGATCAGATGGACATTAGTCAGTGTAGTGCACTGATAGTCAAGCCTACAGTCGACACGATGAGGGACAACGGCGTGCTGCTCTTTCTCTCAAGTTCAATTTTGGTTTGGCCTGCGTCCGGATACTTCAGGAGTAAGTACGTTTCTTTGTTTTGGTAATTACTGCCATATACAACAATACTCCTGAACCAAAATAACCTGACCGACCAGACAAACCAGTGATTGATATAATGAACAAAGATGAAAGACGTCAGGTGCGCTGATAAGCATTGAACCAGGTCACTATCCAGGCATACGACAGGCATGAAGGTTGTGGACATGTTCATATTTCCTCGGGACAGGTCACCTGGAAGACCGACTTACACAGGGCGTTCATTGGTCTAAGATGCGTTCAGAGTTGCGTCTGTTAGTTTTATCTGGATTCGCTGATTAGCGGTGCTTAAGCATATATTTAGTCGTGGTGTTAATGAAGTATAATGATATACCTGACACATATACATTTCTAGCAGCACAATTATGTTTGTTTGTTATGTTTGTCCGCATGTTTGGGAATGTTTGTGAGCAGGTACCGTTTGAGGGGGTTTCATTGATTATGTTCGAGTGAATGCCTCTCACATGCCTGTAATAATCAAACAAAATCTGAATGGGCATTTCGCTGACAATCCTCTAAGCACAAGGATAGTTTTAATGGACGTCACGTCCAGCTTTTATGAAAATAGTAGTTCGTTTGGTATGGTTAATGGTGAATTACTCTGGACATGACACATGTGGGGTGATTCCACTTGTGTATTGTGCAGTGTGGGTCACAACTGAGGGCAGCGTCAATTTAATCCAGGCCACTTGAGATGAAACAAATAGCGCAGCATTTTGGTTTGGTAACGTCTTTCTCTTCACAGTTGTAGACTGGATTCCCACGCATGCGAATTGTTGGTGTACACGTGCCTGGAACCATTGCACCCATCCAGGTCTGTGTACAGTGGCATCCATGTATTCCAGTAACGCTATGATTGTCGATTCGAGTCAGTATGAGAGTTGTCAACACACTGCCACGACACAGGCTATATATTCATATTTGGGAAAGCAGTGGTTGAGCCATCTTGTTCTCTTCACTGTCATTTCTTTCCAAGAACATCTTACATTTCAAGCGCATGATTTCTGTCTTTGTCGAAATTATTGTGACGACTTATAGACGTAATACATCCGTTATTCCAGTGATTGCGTTAACCCAGAAACCTGCGTTTTTCACACACCCCAAAATAAGAAAACCCCGCAATAATAGATCAGATTTGACATGGAAAAGTTGAATTGATTCAGGCATGTAATGAAAATTTCAGATCTGGACTACATATCTATCATATACGACAAAATGTTTCGGATGTCAGCTTCTTCTTCTAAGGGTGGGTAACAGTGGATTAGGGGGTGATTGGTGAAGCCTTGCAACTATTTGATTTCCCAAGCGTCTAATTAATTTCCCAGGGATTGGGTAGGTAAACCCCTTGGTCTCTGTTCATCTGTGGGGCTAATCTCTTGATGTTGACAGCTTCTGAAATTTTGCGTCGTCGCCAATCATGGATGCTCGTTGCTATGATGGTTGTTGCTTGCCAGTCAATGGAATGTGATGGAGTGTTCACAATATGTTCAGAATGGGCTGACTATAGATCTAATTTCTCTACTGAGGTGCTGTGCTCTTTCAGCCTAATATCAATGGGGCGAGATATCTCTCCTACATAGCTACTGCCACAGTCACACATAAGCTTGTAGATGCAGCCCCTGGGCTTGTGAGTGGTCTTGGTTGGTGTACATCTGCCACTGGCCTTCAGAATGGCCTTCAGTGTTTTGTCAGACTTGAAGGTCACATCTATACCGGCAGTTTTCTTGAGCAGTCGACTGATGTGGTGACTAATCTGACCTTAGTTGGGAATTGTCATTCTAACTGGAGACTAGTTCAACTTTTGGTTGGCGTTCTTCTTGCTGTTGCAGGGTTGATGATATGGTCCTGTCTACAAGTTGTTTCGGATAGCCGTTGAGGTTGATGAATGTAATTCTCAGATGGTCTATGACAGTTTGGAGATGATCAGAATCGCAGATGGATTCGGCTCGTCTGGTTAGGGTGGAGACAAATGCACGTTTGGGGGTGATGGTTGGCGAGGTAATGAATATACTAGTCGGTGTGGGTGGGTTTTCTGTAGACGGAGAAGGTAAAGTTGTTGGGGGAGTGCGAGGACACATCTAGGAACGGTAGTTTCTGATTTTCTATTTCCATCGTGAACTTGATGCACAGTTGTCATCCAACTTTCTGTACCAGCAGAGTGGTTGCTGGGAAATCAGTTAGATGCAAGACTTCACCAATCACCCCCTAATCCACTGTTACAGCATCATATCCTGTTTAACTGTTAGTTAGCATCCAGCTGACGAAGGGGCAAGGAATAGCACAGAAACGTCGTGAAAACAATAAAGAAGAAGTTGAAATTCATATTAACATTTTGTCGTATATTAGAATACCGACTTCTAAATGCCTCTCAAGAACCTACATATCTATCATTATATTTCTGCACGCACTGTTACAAATCCTATCTCTCAATCAATCACTCTCCATCAAAACACCCCAAACACTCCATCCATCAGTCTTTCCATCCTGCCAGCCACCCGTCCTCTTCCCATCTGTCCATCTATCCACCATCCATCAACCATCCGTCCATATACCTGCAGATTGCATCAAAGGAATATCCTTCCACACTGTGGGCGTTCCTGGACAATATCGCCAGCTCGTCTTACAGTGTCAAGGACTAACAACTTGGTCGCTGCGGCACCGGTACGACAGTGGCGTCATGTACATTCAGAAGAGGACGCCATCTGGACCGATTACCATAGCGACCGTGAGACGCCGCAAGTCTGTGTCTGTAAACAGCAAGGTGTTCGTTTTTGGAGTGTACCCCATCAAAATGGAAGTGATCATTCCGAGTCCGACTTGTGATGACTTCACAACGTATGTGTGCAATATCAACACGAGTCATTCATATTGTCAAGGGAAGCAGATCCAGGTGAAAATGGGTGAGTATGAGTTACCCCATGTCCCTGCCACACGACAGTATATGTCTCACTGTCATTGAATCTTACTTACCATAAGCCATTTTTCAAGAACTGTTGGATTGAGTCCCATCCAGGATTCGAAGTCATGATCTCGGAGGCAGGCACCTAATCGCCAGCACACAAAGTCATTCATCTGCACTATGTCTGGTCCAACCATCGTTGGACGTGATACTGCCAGTTTCTTTGTTTCTCTTGGCAGTAACATATACTGAACAGCAAAAGAAACGCAAGTTTCGAAAAAAATTAACGGGACTTGCGACAACACGAGGCGAAGCGTCGTACAAAGAATGACAGGTTTATTTCTTAGGTACAGTTGTGAGATAGGGCGAGCACTTACTATACAGTTTGTAGAGTCCGGCATAGGCTACAAGGGAAGGAGACGAGGTAAGGTTGACACTTGGGCACCAGATGGCTGTAATGGCTGGTCAGTCAGACCCTGTAAGTCCCTCGTTTCCTTCTGCTGCTGGTCTGTACACGGCTGTCTGCCGTCTCTGCCTCTACTCGACTCACTTCCTTGCTTTCATATGCACATGAATAACAATAATTTGCCTAGCCTGCTACATTTCTGACAGGTCAGCAGTTTTCACTGGCATGGTAAGCCAACAGTCTCCACTGGCATGATCTGCCCAGGTGGCCATGTTTAGATTAGCGGTGTGGGTGACACATCACTGACAAGTATCGAGACATATCGCTGACAAGTATCCAGAAATGTCGCTGACAAGTGTGTATAAGCAATAGTGATACATAGTTTTTCTATTTAAAAACTTGACGAAAAACAGAGTTGTGTTTCTTTTGCCGTTCAGGATAGGATACTTCAAGGTCATGATAGACTGAACACTGATAAACATTTCACACCTACTTCAGCCTTGACCTTTTACACCACGGCTTGGTATATACGTGAAATTATAATGTCAAGATCCAAAAGAAAGTAAAACGAAGAACACAAAACAGTAAAGGAAACTACAGCTGATTTTTTAAAAAAAACAACAACAACAAACAGCCATTGCACTTTGCAGTAAAGCACATGATTGGCACAAAGACGTTTATGTTGTTACTCGTAACTGAACAGCAGGAATACTGTTAGATGAATTACTTTCATGATAAATCTGCTAATTGTCTTTACTTGGACACGGTGCCTGTTTGAGAGGAAATGATGTGATTGGTGCTGGAATATTGCAGAGGATTGTGGATCTAAAACTGTTGACATCCTTCCAGACGAAGATGACGACAAGGATGTACAGAGTTCCGGTAAGTACGATGTGTTGACCCGGGGTGAACAGGTACTTTGTGTTAATCCGGTGTGAACAGGTGCTTTGTGTGAACCCGGTGTGAACAGTCACTTTTGAAGGTGTTCATGACGACAGGCACATTACATAGCGGCTGGCAGTGAGAGACACTGTGAAGGAGAAAAACGGACATGTCGACTGGCGGACAGACATGGTGGGTGGCTGTGAGACGAAGAGACACCGAAGGAGAGGAAGGGGTATGACGTCCGACAGAGAGACAGAGAGGCAGAGAGACATTGTGAATTGGAGTTTGGGAAAGAAGACGACTGCCAGCGAGGCAAAGAGGCCGAAAAGCACTGTGAAGAAGAGACTGGGAAACATGACATTTGGCATTGAGACGGGCAGACACGGTGAAGTAGAATTTTAGTAGGAGACAGGACGACTAACAGCGAGACTGAGAGACATTGTGAACTAGATGCTGAGAGACATGACGGCTGACAGACGGAGAAGCGGAGAGACATTTGTGAAGGCGTGGGTGGGGGACATGACGACTTTCAGTGAGACAGACAATAAGACAGGGATTGCTTTGCCACGTATATGAATTATTTCTCAGATTACAATATTAGAAATGATTAAAACGTGAACCTAGTCATTTACTTGATGTTATGTGTGGATATGTGTGTTCCAGGTTCATCTGCTGTGTCTACGTCTCGCCCGCCACCAGATGACTTGCCAGCTGCACGCAAGTAGCAATATCCTCTCCTTTACTGTATTAACATTGCTATCACGTGTCAAATCTACATGTTAAAATTGCAACACATCCTGTTTAATGGACACCTGTTGCACTGTGGGTTAACAGTCACATAACGATCAAATCCTACCGGGTACCCATTCAGCACTGGATAAAAGAAAGTCATCTGCATTGGTTGTAACACCTGGCCTCTACCTGTTTCATCAACAAATAGAACATGTGATATAGTAGATGGCTTAACCACTGCTTTCCCAAATATGAATATATAGCCTGTGTCGTGGCAGTGTGTTGACAACTCTCATACTGACTATGTTCACAGAGAATCCTTCAGGCGTGCATGTCTATGTTGTGGTCATTGCGTGTGTGACGTCAGCACTTCTGACAGCGACATTGTACACGGCAGTGGTGGTTGCATGTAAGTGTTTCACGACAAACAGTAGTAGCTGAAGTGGTGTCAGTAGCAGGATTATACGTAGCCGTAATAACAGTACTAGTCGGACTGGTAGTAATAGCAGCAGTAGTAGTAACTTGTAGTAGTAGTAGTAGTAGTAGTAGTAGTATCTAGTAGAAAGAGTTAGTAGTAGTTGTAGCAGTAGCAGCAGTAGTAGTAGTTATAGTAGTAGTAGTAGTAGTAGTAGTAGTAGTAGTAGTAGTGGCTACAATCCCCAATAAAGTAAGCAAGACAGGCACGACTGAGCAAGTCGAGTTCTGATCCACTAAACGATCGTAAAGCTAAGATCATCGTAACTCCTATACGTAAAGCTAAGATCATCGTAACTCCTATACGTAAAGCTAAGATCATCGTAACTCCTATACGTAAAGCTAAGATCATCGTAACTCCTATAAGCTAACATAGATCCTGCGTAACACTACGACAGCTTTATGAAACGTGGACCTGGGCTAAAGCACGTTTGTACATTTCAGGGACAAAGTGTAAAAGTCAGACCCAGACCTTGACCTTGACCGAAAATGAACCTGAGGGCCACTACGAAACTACCACCAGAGGTAACGAGTGCTCCACTATGTTGGGACAACAAGGGATGCGTGGAACCCAGTTTGATGTATACGAAATATATCATTTTGCATATGAAAGATCACACACCCCAAAAAAACTTAGAATATCTAAGTTCACATTTAGAGAATATTACTACGTTCGTCAAACAGTTTGAGACAGACAACGAGTTGGCAGAGGACGCTAGTAACCTCTACCGTCGTTTGCCGTGAAGATCTGGGTTAGAACTGGACTTCAATTACCCATGCTTGTCGTTAGAGGCGTCTAATGGCTCGCTGGGTGGCAGCAGGTGACACATGTTATCGTATCCCAGTTGAATAGATCGATGCTCATGCTGTTGATCACTTGACTGTCTGGTTCAGACATTTACAGACTGCGGCCATAATGCCTGAATATTGCATAGTGCACTTCAGAGAAGTACAACGTAAGTTTAATATCGCTGACTGGATATTAAATAGCCTCAAGATTAAATGACTTCTTCAATTTCAGAAGTAACCGTGGAGGAGAATGCATACTGCTCTCTGACCCCTGTCCAGACCGCATACTTGAACATCAATATCAACAACCAAACAACATCATCAACATCGGTAACATCACCAGCGTCACCTTCGTCAAATGCTAACAGTTATTATTCAGTCGTGGAAGATAGTACTGTTTAATACACCCATACAGGTGTTTGACATCCCGGGTAATATTGTTACGTACGAAGAGGACAGTGTTTGGTCATCAGCTGGTCGTGACGTCATTGGTTGAGTTGTGCTATGTAGGCTACCAGTGGCTTACTCGTGGAGGACCGTTTAAATCTCCAGGAAATCAAAGCCGTTCATCCTATGTCATGAAGGACGGTCTCATCTCAAACAGTGCTAGTGATCTTAAAGTAGCACACGAACTGATGCATGCCAATGTACAAAGAAATGTCGAGAGATAATGTTATGTATACGAAGCATTGTAAAGATAATGAGCTAAACATGTTGGCGGTGAAAGGACGACATTGGTCACTGGTGACGAGGGCCTAGGGGTGGGGTGCTACGTGAAATAGCCATCACTAATATCACTCTACCGTTCTGAAACGTCGCCGATGAACTCATAATCAGTTAGGATGTTTTCGAAAATACACTCACACGAACGCTCAATTGCGATTTCCGCCATAATTTAATTGGGTAGTGCTCAAAAAGTCACGTTTCGCGAAGGCCGGTATTGAGACGCCAGTTACATCACGCAATTTTCACAGTCAGCTGTCACAAATGCATCCCTGAATTCCCCATACATTTTGGAATCAGATTACAAATGATCTTTGGCAACAATACCAACTATCTTGATAAAACGGAACGAAAGGTATTGGGTGTGCAAACGAACGCTGTGCTCGAAAGATTGCCTTGTTTGAAATTTAAAGTAATAACAAAGAAAAAATCCAATTTAACACTACCTAACATTTTCGGAACTTTTCCGACATCCAGCCATCTAGTCATTGCTTACTATGGTTCAATACGTTTACAATATGCAGGGGAAGAGTATGGTAGCCCACAAATAGTAAACTAATACCATGCCATGATTTGATAATTAGACGTTTCCGTGCAGCGTGACGCCAGGACTGACGGGTAGCCCACAAATAGTAAACTAATACCATGCCATGATTTGATAATTAGAAGTTTCCGTGCAGCGTGACGCCAGGACTGACGGGTAGCCCACAAATAGTAAACTAATACCATGCCATGATTTGATAATTAGAAGTTTCCGTGCAGCGTGACGCCAGGACTGACGGGTAGCCCACAAATAGTAAACTAATACCATGCCATGATTTGATAATTAGACGTTTCCGTGCAGCGTGACGCCAGGACTGACGGGTAGCCCACAAATAGTAAACTAATACCATGCCATGATTTGATAATTAGACGTTTCCGTGCAGCGTGACGCCAGGACTGACGCAAAATGAAAAGTTATCAGCATGTCTGACTTCTTCTCTTATTTACAATGAAAACGATCAAAAACCACAATACACAACAATGCAATAGAATACACAGATAGTCAGAATCATTATCATTACTTACATGGCATATTTATATACACACGATCCCTGAATCAATTAAGGGAAGAGTCCTCTCAAAATCCTGTGTAACATTGTCGGCGACCATTTTGTACAAGAAATCAGTCATCGGTAGTCCTGCCAGACATTGTTGTACATATTAGGTATTTTCTTTGCGGTGAAAGTCGGTCGGAAAAGATTAAACACCATCGCCCTATCTTTCCGAGTACACGTTCACTACTATGATGAATATTTTGCGTACCATTCAGATATTATTTCATTGAACTATTTTAAGTGTCTACGTTTAGCCTTTACATATGTGTTAGAAGATCACATGTAGCCATTACTGCAACATGTGCTTTAGTTCCTGTGATGTACCATATTCAATACTGGGATTACTAGTGGAATCTTTCATATGAACATGTTAATAAACAACGATTTAATTCAACCTTATGAGTAACACACTCATAAAAAAAACTTATATATACCAATGAAAATGATGTATAAATTTTATGAAATGTACATGCACACACACTTGAAGGAATGTTAGTTTTGAATTGTTTGAAGCACGGGTACAAATCATTAGTAGCCAATGTCGACGGGCGTCAACGTCGGGTAATACTAGTCCCCGTCAGAGGCCATCAACGTCGACTGACACGTAACTCCGGAAATGTCTGTCACCATCGGCTGACACGAAACCCGAATGGCTCAAGCGAATTCTCGCCAATGGCAGTCAGTTTTCACGAATCAAGATCAACGGCGCCTTCAAATCCGCCAGTGACCGTCAGCGTCGATCTACGCGGAACAATCTTCCCCTTGTGTGCACACGTCTCTGTTTCAACGAATAAAACAAAATACTGAAATCGCTGTCTCATTTCTTGCCTTTGGCGTTGTAATGGCGTTCTATATTATAATCTGCGGTGTTTGACTACAATTGTTTCTACGGTTGTTTTGGTATTATATCAGTCTACGTATGCTATAGGGCGTTGAACTAATTCATTGACTACACGTCATGCCCGGATGACGGTTCGAGTCATACTCGCGTCATTTTGAAATACTGTAGTAGTTGGTTACGTGTTGTGACCCCGCCTGGGATATAACGTTGGTAAGCCCAGTTGGGTACCAGTGTTAAACTTTGGCATTCGAGTCATCTGCCACGTGAAAATCGTGTGTTGTGTTGACACATCAAGCAACATAATCGAGCGAATCGTCACTCGAACTCATTATTACAGTTTCCTGGTATGTTGTGTTTAACCCAGCTGACTCTAGATACATTTATATAATCCACATCAGGACCACATAACATGACTTGTCAAATTGTCAAGAAGTAGATTTTCCTATCTCTAAGTAATTTACATGCCAAATTAACTGACCCCATACTGGACGATAAACACTTAATTACATTCACTGACTTGCCACAACGCACTGCTTGTGAATCTGCTTATTGCTGTGTCTACGTCTCGCCCGCCACCAGATGACTTGCCAGCTGCACGCAAGTAGCAATATCCTCTCCTTTACTGTATTAACATTGCTATCACGTGTCAAATCTACATGTTAAAATTGCAACACATCCTGTTTAATGGACACCTGTTGCACTGTGGGTTAACAGTCACATAACGATCAAATCCTACCGGGTACCCATTCAGCACTGGATAAAAGAAAGTCATCTGCATTGGTTGTAACACCTGGCCTCTACCTGTTTCATCAACAAATAGAACATGTGATATAGTAGATGGCTTAACCACTGCTTTCCCAAATATGAATATATAGCCTGTGTCGTGGCAGTGTGTTGACAACTCTCATACTGACTATGTTCACAGAGAATCCTTCAGGCGTGCATGTCTATGTTGTGGTCATTGCGTGTGTGACGTCAGCACTTCTGACAGCGACATTGTACACGGCAGTGGTGGTTGCATGTAAGTGTTTCACGACAAACAGTAGTAGCTGAAGTGGTGTCAGTAGCAGGATTATACGTAGCCGTAATAACAGTACTAGTCGGACTGGTAGTAATAGCAGCAGTAGTAGTAACTTGTAGTAGTAGTAGTAGTAGTAGTAGTAGTAGTAGTATCTAGTAGAAAGAGTTAGTAGTAGTTGTAGCAGTAGCAGCAGTAGTAGTAGTTATAGTAGTAGTAGTAGTAGTAGTAGTAGTAGTAGTAGTAGTAGTAGTAGTAGTAGTAGTAGTAGTAGTAGTGGCTACAATCCCCAATAAAGTAAGCAAGACAGGCACGACTGAGCAAGTCGAGTTCTGATCCACTAAACGATCGTAAAGCTAAGATCATCGTAACTCCTATACGTAAAGCTAAGATCATCGTAACTCCTATACGTAAAGCTAAGATCATCGTAACTCCTATACGTAAAGCTAAGATCATCGTAACTCCTATAAGCTAACATAGATCCTGCGTAACACTACGACAGCTTTATGAAACGTGGACCTGGGCTAAAGCACGTTTGTACATTTCAGGGACAAAGTGTAAAAGTCAGACCCAGACCTTGACCTTGACCGAAAATGAACCTGAGGGCCACTACGAAACTACCACCAGAGGTAACGAGTGCTCCACTATGTTGGGACAACAAGGGATGCGTGGAACCCAGTTTGATGTATACGAAATATATCATTTTGCATATGAAAGATCACACACCCCAAAAAAACTTAGAATATCTAAGTTCACATTTAGAGAATATTACTACGTTCGTCAAACAGTTTGAGACAGACAACGAGTTGGCAGAGGACGCTAGTAACCTCTACCGTCGTTTGCCGTGAAGATCTGGGTTAGAACTGGACTTCAATTACCCATGCTTGTCGTTAGAGGCGTCTAATGGCTCGCTGGGTGGCAGCAGGTGACACATGTTATCGTATCCCAGTTGAATAGATCGATGCTCATGCTGTTGATCACTTGACTGTCTGGTTCAGACATTTACAGACTGCGGCCATAATGCCTGAATATTGCATAGTGCACTTCAGAGAAGTACAACGTAAGTTTAATATCGCTGACTGGATATTAAATAGCCTCAAGATTAAATGACTTCTTCAATTTCAGAAGTAACCGTGGAGGAGAATGCATACTGCTCTCTGACCCCTGTCCAGACCGCATACTTGAACATCAATATCAACAACCAAACAACATCATCAACATCGGTAACATCACCAGCGTCACCTTCGTCAAATGCTAACAGTTATTATTCAGTCGTGGAAGATAGTACTGTTTAATACACCCATACAGGTGTTTGACATCCCGGGTAATATTGTTACGTACGAAGAGGACAGTGTTTGGTCATCAGCTGGTCGTGACGTCATTGGTTGAGTTGTGCTATGTAGGCTACCAGTGGCTTACTCGTGGAGGACCGTTTAAATCTCCAGGAAATCAAAGCCGTTCATCCTATGTCATGAAGGACGGTCTCATCTCAAACAGTGCTAGTGATCTTAAAGTAGCACACGAACTGATGCATGCCAATGTACAAAGAAATGTCGAGAGATAATGTTATGTATACGAAGCATTGTAAAGATAATGAGCTAAACATGTTGGCGGTGAAAGGACGACATTGGTCACTGGTGACGAGGGCCTAGGGGTGGGGTGCTACGTGAAATAGCCATCACTAATATCACTCTACCGTTCTGAAACGTCGCCGATGAACTCATAATCAGTTAGGATGTTTTCGAAAATACACTCACACGAACGCTCAATTGCGATTTCCGCCATAATTTAATTGGGTAGTGCTCAAAAAGTCACGTTTCGCGAAGGCCGGTATTGAGACGCCAGTTACATCACGCAATTTTCACAGTCAGCTGTCACAAATGCATCCCTGAATTCCCCATACATTTTGGAATCAGATTACAAATGATCTTTGGCAACAATACCAACTATCTTGATAAAACGGAACGAAAGGTATTGGGTGTGCAAACGAACGCTGTGCTCGAAAGATTGCCTTGTTTGAAATTTAAAGTAATAACAAAGAAAAAATCCAATTTAACACTACCTAACATTTTCGGAACTTTTCCGACATCCAGCCATCTAGTAATTGCTTACTATGGTTCAATACGTTTACAATATGCAGGGGAAGAGTATGGTAGCCCACAAATAGTAAACTAATACCATGCCATGATTTGATAATTAGACGTTTCCGTGCAGCGTGACGCCAGGACTGACGGGTAGCCCACAAATAGTAAACTAATACCATGCCATGATTTGATAATTAGAAGTTTCCGTGCAGCGTGACGCCAGGACTGACGGGTAGCCCACAAATAGTAAACTAATACCATGCCATGATTTGATAATTAGACGTTTCCGTGCAGCGTGACGCCAGGACTGACGGGTAGCCCACAAATAGTAAACTAATACCATGCCATGATTTGATAATTAGACGTTTCCGTGCAGCGTGACGCCAGGACTGACGGGTAGCCCACAAATAGTAAACTAATACCATGCCATGATTTGATAATTAGACGTTTCCGTGCAGCGTGACGCCAGGACTGACGCAAAATGAAAAGTTATCAGCATGTCTGACTTCTTCTCTTATTTACAATGAAAACGATCAAAAACCACAATACACAACAATGCAATAGAATACACAGATAGTCAGAATCATTATCATTACTTACATGGCATATTTATATACACACGATCCCTGAATCAATTAAGGGAAGAGTCCTCTCAAAATCCTGTGTAACATTGTCGGCGACCATTTTGTACAAGAAATCAGTCATCGGTAGTCCTGCCAGACATTGTTGTACATATTAGGTATTTTCTTTGCGGTGAAAGTCGGTCGGAAAAGATTAAACACCATCGCCCTATCTTTCCGAGTACACGTTCACTACTATGATGAATATTTTGCGTACCATTCAGATATTATTTCATTGAACTATTTTAAGTGTCTACGTTTAGCCTTTACATATGTGTTAGAAGATCACATGTAGCCATTACTGCAACATGTGCTTTAGTTCCTGTGATGTACCATATTCAATACTGGGATTACTAGTGGAATCTTTCATATGAACATGTTAATAAACAACGATTTAATTCAACCTTATGAGTAACACACTCATAAAAAAAACTTATATATACCAATGAAAATGATGTATAAATTTTATGAAATGTACATGCACACACACTTGAAGGAATGTTAGTTTTGAATTGTTTGAAGCACGGGTACAAATCATTAGTAGCCAATGTCGACGGGCGTCAACGTCGGGTAATACTAGTCCCCGTCAGAGGCCATCAACGTCGACTGACACGTAACTCCGGAAATGTCTGTCACCATCGGCTGACACGAAACCCGAATGGCTCAAGCGAATTCTCGCCAATGGCAGTCAGTTTTCACGAATCAAGATCAACGGCGCCTTCAAATCCGCCAGTGACCGTCAGCGTCGATCTACGCGGAACAATCTTCCCCTTGTGTGCACACGTCTTTGTTTCAACGAATAAAACAAAATACTGAAATCGCTGTCTCATTTCTTGCCTTTGGCGTTGTAATGGCGTTCTATATTATAATCTGCGGTGTTTGACTACAATTGTTTCTACGGTTGTTTTGGTATTATATCAGTCTACGTATGCTATAGGGCGTTGAACTAATTCATTGACTACACGTCATGCCCGGATGACGGTTCGAGTCATACTCGCGTCATTTTGAAATACTGTAGTAGTTGGTTACGTGTTGTGACCCCGCCTGGGATATAACGTTGGTAAGCCCAGTTGGGTACCAGTGTTAAACTTTGGCATTCGAGTCATCTGCCACGTGAAAATCGTGTGTTGTGTTGACACATCAAGCAACATAATCGAGCGAATCGTCACTCGAACTCATTATTACAGTTTCCTGGTATGTTGTGTTTAACCCAGCTGACTCTAGATACATTTATATAATCCACATCAGGACCACATAACATGACTTGTCAAATTGTCAAGAAGTAGATTTTCCTATCTCTAAGTAATTTACATGCCAAATTAACTGACCCCATACTGGACGATAAACACTTAATTACATTCACTGACTTGCCACAACGCACTGCTTGTGAATCTGCTTATTGCAGTGGAACAGATATGGATCATACACGGATGTTGTGTGACTTGGCTGCAAGTACGGAAACAAGCATATGATGTCAGGCCATCGTGAGTGCCTGACGATCCCAGCTTGGAATGCAATGTGCTCTCCTGTTACAGTTGTTTCACTGGGATTTGAATACAGTTGACGCATACGAGTATGAATTTCCATTCTGGTTCATTCTGTTCCACTGCTATCGGATCATGCCGACGAGGGAAATGTTGCAGGTGCTTGTGTTGATGACGTTTAGGGGCCATCTTGTTCTATGTGAGTATATTTGAAGTAACCAGCAGCCACAAGTTAAGTGTGTACAACTTTGTTACAATATCAGTTAACTGATTATGATTGATTCGGTCGTCATTCTTCTTCATGTGCTGTTTATTATTTATGTGGTATTGTTTGATGTTTGGTTTGACGTGGGGTTTTACATTTACATTTTACATTTTTACATTTGTGTGTACTGTTAAAGGACAAATCAGATGACGCAAAGATTTCTCGACTGCGTCTCATCTTGAGACATGTCAGTTTCTGCACAACTTGCTCGTGACTGGATCGGAAGCGTTTATTTGTGACCATCTAACAAAACCGTTCACCCTTCAACCGTAATATATGTAAATGACTTTGAGGGGCACAGCGTGTTTCATCTTTTGACGTCTTGTGTTAACCACCGACATTCTATCTTCCGTTCAGATTCCCTCATTAAATAATCACAGTGACACACATGCCATATTCCAACTGAACTCAATTTTAGGTGCTCTTTTTACCACTACATATGAACGATTTCTGGTTAGTCATAAACGGAACACCATTCCTTTTTAAAAAGAACTTGTGGTTAATTAATACCAAGAGCTTAAAAGTTGCTAAAAAGCCGTCTGCTTCTCTCTCGCCCGCAAACGAAACCACAGACAGGTTACGTAACCCTGTCGCCAGCGCCCTGCACTGACGTCATAGAAGGAACGATTTTCAGTTTGGTGTACGGAAAATGTGTAGGAAGCTCGTCATTTTGCTGATTTCTCGACGTCACCAAAGACATGCCGAATTGTTGTGTTGCCGTCAGTTGCTCTCATATAGATGTAGGCAGTTGTAGATATGCTACTACAATTGTTACAGCTTTATCTGGGAACCAATAGCAACACGCGCGCCCATGTAACCGACAAATAGAGCATACACACACAAATGGAAATAACTATTCTTCTTGATTCTTTCCTTCCATGACAGATGACAAGTCTATCAATATGTCTGTCTTGATGTAGAAACGAGGTAGATATAAACCAGGACTGCAGTAGCCACACCTTGCAGCACAGCCAGTGCTTGTGCGACACCCAGACCACATGGTCCCACAGGTACAAGACAGATCATAGCTGTAGAGAGTAACACATTACGCTTTAACTTTAACATGCAGCGCAGTAACTTTAAGAACAAACATTAACTCAGTAGTATGGTATCTCCTTACTAAATTTAGTCATCGAGTGATAGACAACATGAACCCCTAACGTAACACATGACCTACATTCTTTATTTATATGTAAAACAACACTACCGTAACACGGTACTGCAGACCTCATGGTGGGATTAAGGAGGGGTTTGTATAAATACTGCTTTCTCCAAACTGGCCAACCTTTCCACCGAAGAATGAATGAATGCATGAATGGATGAGTGAGTGAGTGAGTGAATGAATGAGTATATGTCGCTTTTAGCAATATTCCAGCAATATCACGGCGGGAGACACCAGAACATGGGCGTCACATACTGTACCCATGTGGGGAATCAAACCCGGGTCTTCGGTGTGACGAGCGAACGCTTTAACCACTGGGCTACCACAACGCCCCGAATGAATGAATGAATGAATGAATGAATAAATGAATGAATGAATGAATGAATGTACGCCAGAGTTGCATCCAAAGATCATATAAAGACAAATACTTTATTTACAACGTATCACTAACATTAAACAAAAGGAAGCACTATTTAAAGCAAAGTTAAAGCACGTGAATATCACTCTCACCCTGTTCATACAATGTGAACTGTTTTTCAGTGACTGGACCTTTATGCCTCAGCTACTATTGGCGTCGTATATTTGTTCTTCTTCTGGACATAATTCTTCACACTGTTTTCCTTTTGATTTTGGGTGTAGCATTTTTACAGGATTTGAATAGTTTCGAGTTATGTTCCTGAGCCTGTTGTCAGCTTGCCACTTGTTATGGTGGGATCCAGGTGATTCATCGTTTTTCCAATAGGGCTTCACGTGTAATCTATATACACTTAGAGGGATGCATCGGGAGCTAGCATTCATATGACCTTCACTTACCTGTGCGTTAAAGTCTTTTTAACAGGTTGGGCTCAATGAGGTGTGAGAGATGGATGAGGCAGGTGTCTCGGTCTCTTACGTATACATTACCAAGGGTACTTCGACTGCTGAGTGACACTTTGCCGCTTGTCGTGTATGTATATTGGGTGGTGTCTGATGCATACACTGGGTACACAAGGCCTATATTGTAGTGGCATTGGTCGTGTAAGCTACAGTGGGCGGTCGTACGAGAGTATAGTCAATGAGAGAGGTATTAACGTTATCTTTGCTTCAGAACTTGTATTACATAAATCCTGTGTCTATGACACATTACAGTTTGGAGTAATTCATCATCTTAAATCGATGGATGTAAGAATGTAAGTGGCCTGATATGATAGTATCACCTATAGTGGCATATACGCTGAGTGTAAAACGTTGGTGATAACCCTGTCTAGCAGCACCTGCAGAGAATTGTCAGTTGGTGTATCGCGCCTTTGTACTCGACGTGGAGTTAACATTACATGGAATTGCAGTACCACCACAACATTTTGTAGAAAGTGATTGTGAAATACGCTAATAGGTAACAGCAGAAAACTCTGACAAGGTATTTATTAAATTTATAATTAAATTCATACTCACAATCTTACGTAAGCCGATGTTCCTGAACGTCAGATATGTCCTCGGAATTAGGAGTTGCATTATTTATAGCACCATGTATGTTCCACGTGAGAAGGCTGAGAGTCATTGTATATAACAGGGACATGACTGAGTGAGACACTGCTTGTGAGTTTAGCGTTAGCATGCATTTTTTGATAATGTCGTTGACTGCTATATTAGTGTGCAACCCCCTACCTACCCATGCCTTTTCCAAAAGCCTGCGTCCGCCCCTAGAATGTAGTCACCGCACTGTATAGATATTGGGATGATGTGGCGATCGGTTTGTCCCCTTCTAGTGTAACATGCATGCCGTTATACGTGTTATGATATGCCCACATCGTCATCACCTGTGGGTACAATTGAAAATACATGTATGAATAAATACCCCGTATCGATAAAACAGATTCGATAGGACAAAACATCTTAAACAGAAAAAAGACCAAACAAATAATTTTATCGCATGAATAATACAACTTTGTTTGGTCTCGATTACCCAGCTCAAGAAATAGCAACACCACTCCCATGTGGAAGTGGATTATTCGAATCTAGGTCACGAAGTACGTTGAGTCGTTTGCTTTGTTCACAGAATGAGTTCCCTTGGTAGTAATGTGACTTTAGAGCAGTTTCCCCTCATATTTGCTGCGCAACATCGTAAACATTAATCTAGGCCATATGACTCATCGCGATGTGTTGTGAAGGGCAGTAATTACTCGCCCTTCAATCCCTGGATATGCTTCAGAAAAGTATCTGTAGCCTTTTCCCATTTCTCCGCGATTTTCCTGGACTAGTGGGCAATTTAGCCTCGTTTTGGTAGAGATATAAATATTCATGAGGCCTCAATAAGAATGGTCTGTAAGAGGCTTCCATAGGAAACACGCACATGCCGTTCGTGAGAATAATCAAGCATATAGGTGTTTCACCTTATCGCGTGGTTTGTCCTGGCTATATCCGTTATTCTCCCCTCTACACCGCCTGATGACAGAGAGTTCAGGTGTGGCCTTAAGTATTAATTCCCTCACTCATGGCTACTGTTTACACTGAGGGTGTAAATCATGTAGGTAGAAAATACTGTACTGTTAGCGGTAAGTAGAGAATGAAATAATTGTGATAATTTCTTTCAATCCAGTGACTACATCGATGTGCAAGAACCACTACAGTTTAGTAGATTCATGACATCACTTACAATAAATAATCGAATCGTAATATCGAAATCCATAGAACGATGAAACGAATGTTACATTGGTAACAGCTATGAGTAAAGCCAACGGTCAAAGAACATTACTAACAATCAAGCGACAAAACCAAGAGCCCAGTTCCTGAAATTCTGTTACCTGGAATATTCCTGTTTTGTATGGTCAGATCTTCGACGACCAGTCACTTAAAGGCCATGTGGTCACCGAATCGCAAGGTCATGTAGCACTTTGTTTTTACCAGGGGAGATAATCAAGCAAATCATTAAAATTGCACTTAGTCTATCACAAAGTATACGAATTGCATTAAAAGGACGCGGATACACAGCTAGAACATTGTGAAATATGTTTAGTCTGAGTAAATGAGTTATGGAAACATTGTGAAAGATCTGGCGCTCTCTCTCTTGAGAGGGCAGAGAAAATCTGGTGGTATGCAGGGGCTGTTGATACCTAGAGGTGATCCTTAGATTGTATGTGCCTCTGTGAAAAGTTTACGTTGGATGGAATGAGGTCATCAATTTCATGTGACATGACGTGTAAATTGTAATTTACAAGCGTTTAGATATCGACTATCTCCATGTTGCTTGTTTAATGGGCATTCTAGAAGTTGGTGAGTCAAAAATGAAACCTACAGCTTTATGGATTACAACTTCGTGTATATTACGTTGAGCGACGTTTCGATGCAGATTCTTACAACGTTTTCAAGCAAAATGTGAATACAACCAAACAGAAAGAAGCTTATATACATGGTTTGTTGTGACAAACAGCTGATTAACATTAACAACAGTGATAGCATTAACAACAAATGTGATAGAGTGAACAAGTGGTACATAATTGGAAGAGGCCAGTACAGAGCACTAATGATGAAGCCAATGACGAGTGGGGTTAAGTAGTAACAACAACCAGACACAATGCTGAGATAGTCTATGGTTTGATTAGTATGCAAAATTACACACATATTTTATGTTTTCAGATGTGTTGATAATGCCCAGCTCCACTCACTATTCTCCCGGCTCCACTCACTATTCTCCCGGCTCCACTCACTATTCTCCCGGCTCCACTCACTATTCTCTCGGGTACACTCACTATTCTCTCGACTACACTCTTTATTCTCCCGGCTCCACTCACTATTCTCCCGGCTCCACTCACTATTCTCTCGGGTACACTCACTATTCTCCCGGCTCCACTCACTATTCTCCCGGCTCCACTCACTATTCTCTCGGGTACACTCTCTATTCTCCCGGCTCCACTCACTATTCTCTCGGGTACACTCACTATTCTCTCGGCTACACTCTGTATTCTCCCGGCTCCACTCACTATTCTCCCGGCTCCACTCACTATTCTCTCGGCTACACTCTCTATTCTCTCGGCTCCACTCACTATTCTCCCGGCTCCACTCACTATTCTCTCGGCTCCACTCACTATTCTCTCGGCTCCACTCACTATTTTCTCGGGTACACTCACTATTCTCCCGGCTCCACTCACTATTCTCTCGGGTACACTCACTATTCTCCCGGCTCCACTCACTATTCTCCCGGCTCCACTCACTATTCTCTCGGGTACACTCTCTATTCTCCCGGCTCCACTCACTATTTTCTCGGGTACACTCACTATTCTCTCGGCTACACTCTGTATTCTCCCGGCTCCACTCACTATTCTCCCGGCTCCACTCACTATTCTCTCGGGTACACTCTCTATTCTCCCGGCTCCACTCACTATTCTCCCGGCTCCACTCACTATTCTCTCGGGTACACTCACTATTCTCTCGGCTCCACTCACTATTCTCTCGGGTACACTCACTATTCTCCCGGCTCCACTCACTATTCTCTCGGGTACACTCACTATTCTCTCGGCTCCACTCACTATTCTCTCGGGTACACTCACTATTCTCCCGGCTCCACTCACTACACCCGATATACCCCCAGCTACACCCGCTGTTCTCCAGCTACACCCGATATAACCCCAGCTACAGTAGCTATTCTTTTGGATACACCACACACTATTCCCTCGAGTACACCCCCAGTTACACTCGCTATTCTCTTTACAAATTAGAGCGAAGACATGCACGGAACCCTAATCTGAACTGATAATAGGAGCAGCCGTTAAGGATATTCCTTTTACTTTGATTTGATTACACTTTCGAAGTGAAGTACAAAGTCGGGGAAAATCCTAAATATCAGGAATCTAATGGCCAGTACAAAGTGTCAACCACATAAACGACAGTCACCGCTGCCTCCACAAGATATTTCCACCGGTAGTCTTTTAACCACGGACGTTGTGCAACGCTCTGATAAGTGTAAATTGTCACAGCTCTCACAGGCGGATGGTCTGAATCTGTGGTGTTGATGACCTGTTAAAGATAAGGTTAATCCCAACTACATGCATAACACATGTATATAGCATGTATACAACATGTATGCGACATGTATGCAACATGTATAGCACATATATTAACATGGGAAAATTGGACAAAATTTTACCAATGTTTTATAACGATATGTGTTATTGAAAATTGGAAATTTACAGATCAACTGAAGACGTTCCTTAATATTCAACCTGTCAAGGGGTCACGGTGATAACGAGCATCGGACTTAGTCCGTGTCCAGCATCTCTAAAGCTAACAGAGCCAAGGCGCAATGCATGTATCTGTATCTACGACTGTTTGTATTCCACGCTGGTCAAATCACGTGCGTGCCACGTATACCCTCGTGGCATACTCACGACTAGCCATCGATGCCTTGGTCCATCTATATGACATGATATGAAGTTCACAATAACAACATTATCGTGAGTTTATCTGAAACGTGATTATCTATGATACCTGGAATAGGTATATAATACGGATGACAGTCACAAAGCGGGGGTGGCTGTCTTGTATATTTTATCTATTGCATTACGTTGTGAATACTTGAAGTTTTGTAACTGTGTACAACATAGATTGTATAAACGCCCTCTGATGCTTGATGCGTAGAGCTTTAAACAATGACATAGCGTTGTATACTTTTGAATGTGTGTCGTAATTACTGTAGTCTGTATAACGAATCTACGTATGATGTTTATGTTCTTTGAAAGCTGATTGATCTCCATAATAATTGTACCTATACAATTATCGGATGACTATGTAACAGATGATCCCGTGACTGCGGGTATTAAACTAACTTTTGCTTCACTCAGGTGTTGTGTTGTGTTGTGTTGTGTTGTGTGGGAGTTGGTATAGTCATACCTCTTGCCAAGCGAGCCAATTCCCCAAACTCGCGATTTAATACATGTATACAACATGTATTTAACATGTATACATGTATAGCACATGTATACAACATGTATACAACATGTATAGCACATGTATAAAACATGTATACAACAATGAGATACTAATCATGATGGCGATAGATGACAATGTGTTCATTGTAAGCTGACTTTGATTCTTTCACAAACCTCTGTGACATGGAAATCACATAGACCACCTAATACGATACACCAATATCCGCAATAAGGCTAACTCATTCATTTTATTGAAGGTGGTGACATCACTTTGGAAGAGTCTTCTACACCTGCAATTCTCGGTCATCCATTTACGTTTTCCTGTAATGTCACTGGTGGCGGGAAGACAGGATTGATTTTGTTTCAAATCAAGAAAAATGACACTTATGCTACTGTCTGCCGTGTTGATGTGGATACCGGGGTTCAGCTCACCAACAACAACAGCTTTTTGTGCTCACGTGATGAGTTTCACTCTCACACGTACTCTTTGATCATCAGAAAGGTATCGACGAGAGACCGATCTAGATGGATGTGTCAGTCGGGAGAGATGCAAAGCAATACCATCGATCTGGACGTACTGTGTAAGTAGGACATTCAGACAAACCTCAAAGCGTGAAAACAACAGTGTAAGTAAGTGTAAGTAAATGCAAAGTGTAAGTAGAACATTCAGATACAACTGTCATGAAAGCAACATTTTATCTGGACGTACATTGTAAGCAGAACGTCTAGAAAAGCTTATGACGTCATAACAGCAACACTAATTGAATGTAGACGGACATACAGGTAGACAGATAAATATATTCTGTACGAAGATTTACACCCATAATGCATGCTAAAGTACAATCATATCATCCTACATGCATTAAGTTTCAGTTTGTGAGGATGATTTAATGGTGACTACTTCAGATAGACACAGTCCAAGTTTGCATAATGCCTCTTCATCTGCAGATCCCATCAAGTGTATGAATTTAGTAGTTGCCCCTTAGTCTGTAAAGCAAGCTGACAGATACTATTTTTTCTCAGATGAGAGAATTTTCCACACTTCATAAATACATGGTATTCATTTTCCACAGTCGTCTTATTTTTCTCTGAACAGTAACTACAGATTCTGTCTTCATGAGTTACATTGATGTGTCTTCTAGTTTCAGCTTTTAGTCTAAAACTGTTACATCTGAATTTTGAAAATAATAAGGATCACATGGAAGACCAGGCGTTCCTTTTTTCCCAGATGTCTTCTCAAGCTTTGTTTGGCATAATGTGTGAAGAGACCACGGAAGAAATAAGGGAACGTGTGCTTTTATGTGATCTCTTATTTTGTCGTACATTATATGTTAGTATTTAATGCAGTGGAATGTCATTTGTTACATCTGATTCAACATTGAGTAGAGACATAACAATACTGATGATACAATTCACATTTGGACGAAGATTCCAGGGAGGCGTGCCAGTCTTGATAGAGGTTGTACGATAGTCTTATCTAAAATTCTCGAAGAAATAATTCTACATCATCAATGTTTTGTTGGGTCCACACTGTACAAAAACCTACGCGAAAAGGCGTGGTCTTAATTGAGCTATATCAATATCTTTCAACATCACCAAGTGTTTGAACATTTAGATGCCTCCATTGTGAGTAAGATGTGTGAAATATCCCTCATTAGCTTTATACAAGCTCCCATTAAGTGTGTGAATATCACGGATGCAGCATAAATCAGCTATTTTTCATATTTATAATAGGTTTTGTTATCTCTAGTAGATCTTTGCAGATTGAAAACAACATTATTATCCGAATCCTCCGTGATATGGTCCGGAGAATCATTTGGTATGTAGTCTAAATAATCGGTCATCCTGGTATTAAAAGTATCCGAGGTGAATGATTTCATGATCCGCATATTCACAAAGAATGCATTAAAATACTTTGAAATCACATTTATAACGTCCAGATCACTATTTTGGTATTTTGCTGAGTACTTTGGAGTTATTGACACAAAAATCATTAAATAACTTTCGAAAAAATAAGGATAGGAGATCTCCAGACGAATACCACAAAACTAGGTATAAATATTCATCAACGTGCACACAAAAATATTTTGAATCTAAGCAAAAACGTTTGGAAGACAGCATCAGTGAGTTCTTGTTGGAGTTAAAAAGTTTTAATCCGAAAAAGACTGGAAACTGTATACATATTGAGGAATCGTATATGTATTTTGAAAATCGGTTTGCCTCCCCAGATAAGGACTCCGACTCCTACGATTACCACAGAGCACCAGAAAGTAATTCTATGCCATTTGTAAATCAGATTTTAGATGCACCCATAACTAGGGATGAGATATTTGAAAGCATTCAACACCTGAAATGCAATATATCCCCTAGTATAGATATACTATTTCTGAATTTTTTGAGAACTCAGCGGATATATTAATACCATACTTGAAACTAATATTTAATGTTATGCTCGAGAGCAGTATTTTCCCTCAATCTTGGTCAGTTGGTGTAATAGTCCCCATTCACATACAAGGTGATATAAATAGTATGAATAATTATAGAGGGATTACCCTCCTTAGTATATTTAGCAAAATATTTACTTGCATCGTTAATAAAAGACTCGTTCTCTGGACAGTTACTCTGGATAAAATAAATGAAGAGCAAGTGGGATTCAAAGAAGGATACTCGGTAGTTGACAATATATTTATTCTCCAAACAATTGTACAAAAATATTTTAGAAAATAAGGTGGCAAATTCCATGCTTTTTTGTAGATTTCTCGACAGTATTTGACTCGGTAAATATAAATAAGCTATGGAATCTCTTACGAATTCACGGAGTGAGCAGGAAAATGAATAAACTCTTATGCAGTATCTATGAAAATATAAAGGTATGTGTAAGACATAATAACGAGATCCCGAAAACGCTTACAAGCCATTTGGGAGTAAGGCAGGTCTGTATCCTAAGTCCTTTTCTGTTTAGTTTCTTTATAAATGAATTAGCTACTCAAATTCACGAACACTGTAATAATGGCATCCAACTACACCCCGATATTACGCAGCTGTTTTTGCTTCTATTTGAAGATGATATTATATTATTTTCCAGTACAATTAATGGCCTACAGAGAGAAAATGATGAATTAGAGAATTATGGCGATGATTGGAAACTAAGTGTAAACATGGATAAGACGAAAGTGGTAGTTTTTAAAAATAGTGGAAAAATATCGGGTAAAGAAACATGTTTTTTTTAAGGAGACCGTTAACACCGTTCTATAAATATTTAGGTGTTTACTTCACCAAAACCCAGTCATGGAATAGACACTAAACAGGCAGTCACACAAGCCCAGAAGGTTTTTGTTTCGATCTACAAGCAGTTAAATGTTCTAGGAAATCTTGTATTCGAGTCGCTTTTTAAAATATTTGATGTTAAAATAAGCCCAATATTACTGCTTCGATCTGAAGTCTGGGCCTTACAATATTTCGATGTAATAGAAAAAGTTAATTTGTATGTCTGTAAACAAATTCGTGGCGTTAAGACAAGTACATCTGGTGTTATGGTTTACGGTGAATGTGGTAGATTCCCAATGCACATATTTTCTCAAGTTAAGGCTGTCAAATACTGGTTACGATTGCTAAACATGCCTGCACATAGATTTCCCAAACAGTGTCACAAAATGATGATATTTTAAGACAATAATGGAAATACTAATTGGTAACGAATATTAAAACATTGATGTTTAAAACGGGGTTTGGTAACGCATGGTATTGTTAACTCGCGAGTTTGGGGAATCAGCTCGCTTGGCAGCTAGGAGGTGTAACTATACCAACCCACACACAACACGAGAACCTGAGTGAATAAACAAGGAGTTTATTGCGCCACAGTCACAGGATGATTTTTACATGATTAGGTACAAATAATTATTAGAACATATTGACACGGTAATCAGGTGTCAAAATACATTATCATTATAGGCCGATATACAAAGTACATAATCATCATACGTCGATGTACACGACACATACTACATAAATCAAGATACATTTCTAACACATAACATCAACACATTTTCGTTCATACATCTTATAATACTAGCATATCCAAAACAACATTACGCAGTACATAATGAAATACACAGTGTCGAACACACTCTATACATTATACCAGGATCATTCAACACGGGAAAGTATTTACTCATAATACAATAATTTAAACAATACACGACAAGCTCTACGACAGCCACGAAACCACTATTATCAAACAGACAAAACATGAACAGCAATACAGGGAGCGATTTGGGTTTTACAGCGCTTTTAACAATATTTCAGCAATAGTTTAGGACACCAGCAATGGGCTTAACACATTGTGCCCACGTGAGGAATCGAACCTGGGCTTTCAGCTTGACGAACAAACGCATTAACCACTAGGGTACCTAGCCGCTCCTGAACAGAGCAATAGAGAGTAAAACAGTCTAAAATATATTAACGACCACGTTCCACCTAAACATAACGACCTTGCCAAGGATCTTAACATGTGGTCACGATAGCAAAAAATGTTTTACAGAAAACATTGAACAGTAATGGTAACGATTTGCCAAGGTAGAAGAAAGTAAAGGGTCTTACCTGAGTAAATAAACAAGGAGTTTATTACGCCACAGTCACAGGATGATTTGTGACTGTGGTCGTCCCTGTTTTATACCCTTTCCCAGTTGTCATAGCTAATCGGGTTTACTGATAATATTGCTGATAAGTTGTTGTATCTAAATCCTATTGCCTAATTCGACTACCGATAACGTACCTACTGCGAAGTTAAGTTACTCTATCTGTCAGAATTACATAAAGATTTTCATAACGTATTTGACCACAACGGCGTTGACAAGCGAAAGACATGATGCATCTGCTGACACATACAAGATATTGGTCTTGGACATTCGATATCAGTGTGACCACGAGTGAAGTACACGATAAATTGGATTAGCCTATCTCTATCTGTTAACACTTACAAGATACTGGTCTTGGACCTTCGTTATCATTGTGACCCTTGGCAGACTGAAGATGTGGAACGTGTAGCATTTCAATATTTCAATAAAATATTCTGTCATAGAATCTTTATAAAATATTGTGCATTTGCACCATGTTAATAGTATGATCAAAACGTTAACTGCTACCCAAAGTTTATGAAGTCACGGAAGTCACCACTTCCTTCTTGTTTGTCCGCTGTACTCCGATCTCAGAAGGAAATATTTACCAAATCATTTTTACAGATATCCAAACGCTATTACATTTATTTCATTACTGTCATGTACAAACAGTATAATATTTCAGAACTTATCAATGTTTATGTACCATGCATCATTGCAAAGAAGGAAACAGAATAATATCTGATAATGTAAACATTATCACTCGGGATGTTTTGTGTACTATAGGCCTGTGGTCTCTTCAGTACGGAATAAAGGTTTGATTTGGTATTACACAGAAACAAAAATAGTATCATTTCTCATGCCAAAAAAATTAAATTGTTGTCCATAATTCCACACAAATTTGGAAGTTGCAGAAAAACCGTGCACCTATATGCTTGTCTATTAGAGACCCCCTAACAACTACCGTTACACGTCGCTGTAGCGTCT
This sequence comes from Haliotis asinina, assembly GCF_037392515.1. NCBI lineage: Eukaryota > Metazoa > Mollusca > Gastropoda > Lepetellida > Haliotidae > Haliotis > Haliotis asinina. The sequence continues at coordinate 6,319,644 of NC_090280.1, forward strand.
ACATCGCACTACGAGCATTCAGTTTGCTATTGTGATGCTACATCTACAACAAGTGATGGTACTGTTGAAGGACGCATCGTGAGACGCGTTGCTCCTTTAGCCATGGAGAGGACGTTATGGCAGTTTTCGAGGAGTGTACATCACAGGTCAAATACTAAAGGTTGTCAAGTGTACCTAGGGCATGCATTGCTCCTTTAGCCACGGAGAGGGCGTTATGGCAGTGTTTGAGGAGTGTACATCACAGGTCAAATACTGAAGGTTGTCAAGTGTACCTAGGGCATGCATTGCTCCTTTAGCCATGGAGAGGGCGTTATGGCAGTGTTTGAGGAGTGTACATCACAGGTCAAATACTGAAGGTTGTCAAGTGTACCTAGGGCATGCATTGCTCCTTTAGCCACGGAGAGGACGTTATGGCAGTGTTTGAGGAGTGTACATCACAGGTCAAAAACTAAAGGTTGTCAAGTGTACCTAGGGCATGCATTTCTCCTTTAGCCATGGAGAGGACGTTATGGCAGTGTTTGAGGAGTGTACATCACAGGTCAAATACTAAAGGTTGTCAAGTGTACCTAGGGCATGCATTGCTCCTTTAGCCATGGAAAGGACGTTATGGCAGTGTTTGAGGAGTGTACATCACAGGTCAAATACTGAAGGTTGTCAAGTGTACCTAGGGCATGCATTGTTTGACAATACGAATGCTCAACATTCGTTCATCAAGGCTACTACTAAAGCTTCTCAAAACAATTACATTCTACTGATGGTGTCACACACGTCATAGTAAAGTAAGTATGAGACCAGATTGATTGTAACTAAGATTGCTCCGTGCAAGCAGGCACATGTCTGAAATGGACGGTAATATCTAGCAAATCTGTGCCCAAGTAATTGCAACAGTTTTTTAAAAGTGCACACGAGAACGGAAATGACCAAATAAAATATAGGAAACGAACAATATTCGAAACTACGGTAACGTGACGTGCAAATGAGGCTTGTCACAAGAAGGATTCGGAGCCACAGTCACAGTGAAGAGCGAGTGTGTCAACCTTGTGTATTTGTCCATCAAGCCTATCAATTCTGCCCAGTCGACGCCAATCGTTCCATGAATGGCAAGGCTGCGAAGGTGATGTAGAGAAGGTAACTTGGGTACGTTGAGTAAGGGGCAAGGACAATAAGCCATGCATGTTCCATATTCCAGGTACGTTTTAAGGACAATTTGGGAGAATGACACAGAGATGTGTTGCATACGTATGCTGATAGCTCTCAGTATCCTTTCAGATCCACCTTCCCTGGACATACGCTCTGTGCATCCATGCACTGGATACACTTTCTTCCTGAATCAGAATGCATCTTTGAACTGTTCAGTCACAGCAGCAAACCCGTTCCCGTATAACTTTACCTGGTACCATGGAAGGAAGGTTGTTGGCAGAGATCAGATCTACACTATGCACAAGGTATACAAGTCAAGTTCCGGGTTGTACAGATGTGTCGCACACAATGGGATATTGCCACCTGGAGAGGATAATGTAACAGTCGACATTCATAGTAAGTACAAAGTATCTTGTTTTATTCTTGTGGAACTTTCTGTCTCACCATAACACCCTTTTCAATGGATGTTTCAAACTTTCACGGTTAAATGTAAACAGAATTATTACCAATAGTGTATGCATTCAAGATACAATGCAAATACTAGGTAACCAATGATGTATACATTCAAGGTGCAATGTTAGTACTAAGACTTAGCATCAGCAATGTATGAGTTCTGCGTGCATTGTCGATAACAATAATGATCGTAGAGCATCTATATAGCACCTTTCCAAGCTAAATATCCAGCCCAAGGCGCACATAATGTCAGTTGAGTTAACAAAAGCTTCACAGAAGAGATGAGTTTTCATGTGACTTCTGAAGCTGAGATTCAGCGGCAACGTAAATGCCAGGGCACTGATGATTGTACATACCAGTGTTGTAGGCAGCCTATGTGTTGATAAGAACGAATGCTCAGTGCGGGTTAGGTATAGTGTTAGAATATAGGAGCTGCGTTGTATACTTTGTACGTGCGGCGTTAATAAAAAGTCACTGCTATGTTTCATTCAAGTTGCAGTGAGCAATAGATAAAGAATACTACACAACGTCTCATTACATACGAAGTATACGAAACGAGTGTGGGACACTTCACGAGTTTTGTATACTTCGTATGTAATGTGACCGAGTGTGGTATTTTTATTCATCACCCTCGTCTAACACGCATTAAATTGACAAAATAACGTATTTTTGTTATTTTTATGGTTTTAAATCGAAACCGGTTTCATAAAGAAATTGCGGAAGAATTATATTCTGTAGAACACTTTAGCATGACGTCACATTGTAATGACGTCACTACGTCTGCCCCCCCCATCCCCCCCACCCCCGGTAAACGACGTCACGATGCATGTCCGTTGTCGTCGCCTCGAACAGCCTTCCACAGTAAACTAGTCCGCAATACCCTGTTCTTTGGTTTGCTGTTGCATCATTCAGCTAACATCCCTGGTGGAAAGATTGCTTTTATGTTTTTCGATGGATATAATACCTAATCATCAAACAGCGACACGGCAACGTTCGCAATGTTTACATTACGCAGCTGAGAGGTCATCGGCTACCCAATCAAATCGTTAGAATCTCAGTTCAAGTCGTTACGATAGGACAAACGTGTGACGTACCAGATTAGTGTGCACGTACACATACGCCGATCACGTGGCTAATAAAGGTGTGTATGCCGCTGTTTCAGACGTTTGGGTGGGGTAACCTCTTGGCTAGTGCATTTGCTTGTTACGCCGAAAGGCTCAGGTTCGATTTCCTTCCCAATTCCCGTGTCTTGGTATTGCTGGAATATTGGTAAAAGTGGCCAAAACCATCAATCGTTCAATTTTTGCGGCCTCCATAAAAATCATCATGGCAGACCTAGATGTTTTGGGACAGGTTGCACGTCCACTGCATAACCCGTTTAGTGTGGTTACGACACGTTCAGGTCATTACGCGATGTCTCATTACGAATGTCATTTTGTTCTTAGGCCCGCCCGTAGTTCACATTGCCGAGACTCAGAGCATCGTAAATGTATCGGGAGATTTGACTATTCACTGCAAGGCAGACGCCTATCCAGAAGTGACGTCAGTGGTTTGGACAAAGATAGATGTAGGTGGAAGGATCTCTGAGAATGGGACTCTTCGTCTGAGAGACATACAGAAGGATGACGCTGGAATATATGTCTGTACAGCCACCAACAAGGTCACATCCTGCTCGGGAGTACAACTGAGCAAAATGTCATCTGAACATTTAACACTAGAGGTTCGGCGTAAGTGAGGTTTTCAATCTATTGATACTGACACAATACTCACGCCCAACCTGTATTGAGTGCTGAGATACAACTGGTGACTGATGCGTTCTGAAACACACAAGACATTGTGTAACATGGGATTATTTTGTTGTGAGCATTATACACCAACTTCAACCCACTGAGAACGCTGTTTGCTTTCTGCTAGTTAGTGTAATATGTAGTGTCTGCGACCTACTCAAAATATAGAAACTTGTATAGAACATGTTACTGTTATGCACTTTTCAAAAACATACCCATACTCTTCTGGGGCAATATGAAATAATGATTCTGTCACGTAACGAGTTACATGGCAGATTGTTTAAAGATGAAAGGTATTACTAGTCCGCAGAATGAAGAAAATCCACAGAATCCACATGTTGTAAACATAACCCCCTGAATCCACATGCTGTAATGTTTTAGATGCACCAGAGATCATGTCTTTTGATGTCACGCCTGGAGGAAGAAGGGTGACGGAACACGACAACGTGACATTACAGTGTCACATCAGCAGTAATCCTGCTTCAGTCATAGAGATCAGGAACATCACCTCCATCCTACGACGTGGGACAAGTGGCGAGTTACTGGAAGCGAGCATTGATGATGTTGGATGTCTTCAAACAGGACCATACACATGTTCTGCAAGGAATATGCTGGGACAATCTGCGAAACAAAACATATCATTGCAAGTGAAATGCAAGTATAAAACTTTAGTCTGATTTCTGAAACATCAGGTATGAGGTCATCCTAAAAGGCTGTAGGCAAATACAATTCGTATGAATCCAGCAAACAACGAGCAAATGTGATGCAATTATTAATTGCATTATAAATATGCTTGGTTAATTAATGCAAACAAATGACAACGATGTAATTACACAGGTAGTACAGAACAGAGCTGCATTACGATACTCTGTGGTAGCATAGTAAAACTTGCAATATAAATTCAAAGGTGGTGGCAATATCACTAATGTTAGTGATATTAAAACCTTATGGTCACACACCCACTGGTTTGATACAGTGTGATATAAGCATGTGCTTTCCACCTTATATTCACCACAACGAATTCAATTGACTTCAAAAACATCCACGTCTTGCAACATCCATACTAGTGTTCACATTTAGGACAACTAATACTAAAATCAAATGTTCTTAGCGTCACATGAACCAGGAGTGGAACTAAATCCAAGCGTCCAGTGTTAGATTACCCACCACATTCCTGAAAATAGTTATCTGACTGAAGACAAGGATTCGGTGTTATACATTTCTGTCACAATTCAGGTGCTCCAAGGCCATATGGATCCACAACGGACAGATATGTGTTCAGATCTGTGCTAGGTGGAAACGTTACACTGCAGCTGATTGTTATTGGTTTCCCTGAGCCAACCTTCACGTGGAGAAGAACTCGGAATGCAAGGCCACTCAACAACAGTAAGGTCAACACAGATGGTGCTCGAGTGACAGGAAGTGTATCCATCACTGATGTCAAGAAAGAGGACTTTCAAAATTACACGGTGGAAGTGTCCAACTCAGAAGGAACACTTTCGGAGAACATTGTGCTGATTTCTGCATGTGAGTTTGTTTTGTCCTTTTGTGTGTACGAAATGTCCCTCGTTAGCCACAGAACCCTATACAATCAACCCCATCACCTGTAGCACACCCCATTTGATAAAGCACGTCATTTGAACTTTAGCACCTTATACTCAACCCCCTTCACACGCACATACACACACACCTTTAACCTTAGCCCCCTTTACACACACACATTCAGCTCTTGCTCTACACCCATACACGCTGCACTTCAGATCTAGCACCTATACACATCCCCCTCAGTATTAGCGACCCATGCAGATCCCTTGTCAGCTCTAGCGTACTATACAGATCCCCAGTCAGCTCTAGCGTACTATACACATCCCCAGTCAGCTTTAGCGTCCTACACATCTCCAGTCAGCTCTAGCGAACGCAACACGAAACCAACACAAAACTGCATGAAACCTTCACGAAACCACAAAAACCCCAAAACAATAAAAACAAAAACAAAAAGCAAAAAAGGAAAGCTCACGAAATCAACAGGAAACTAACACGAAACCACAGGAAATCACATTCAAGCTACAAAAAACTATACAAAACCAACACGAAATCACACGAAACCGGCATGAAACCACACGAAACTTAACATGAAACCACCACGAAAGAAACAACCGGAACCCAAAGGGGACCAAACCAACCTGTGAACATTGTCTAATGCTTTTTTGTAACTATTAAAGAGAACAGTAGAGACTTTTGGTGATCTCTATTCAAATGCAGGACAAACAACAATATATATGCTCCCTATATAGATGCCTCTGCCACCTGCGAATGCAAGGCATCGCACATGATTTGAGAAAACATTCCTTCACTACTGCAACGTCATGTTTTGAAAAAACAGACTGCATATGTACACTAAAAACCCAGTGCAAACTTCCAGACTACCCTAAATTTCGATTGTGGGTTGTATTGAAATAGGATGACATTCAACGATATTCCTCACGATCACGATCAGGATCAGGATCTCACAAAGAAAGTTACAACGACAGGGCTGAATGTGCGTGACCGTATTCTATCACTCACTGTAATATTTGGTCTGACGTTTAGCTGAGTTAGTAGATGTTGACAAACTCATATGAGAAGTCCCTATTTGTGTTCGATCATCTGCAGCTATGCCAGACACGCCGACGGATCTGCAAGCATTGTCCGTCAGCACTCAATCAGTCACCCTGAGATGGGAGAAGGGTTTCAACGGTGGCGCCACACAAAGGTTCAACATACAATACAGGCAACCTGGCGGACAGTGGACTACGCACCCAACAAGTCCAACCGAGGACGAGACACTCCAACTAGACATTGACGGCCTCGACCCCGGAACAGTCTACGAAATTCGGATTAATTCACAGAATGAACACGGCACTAGTAACTACACAAATACCATCGCCGTGGAGACAGAGTCAGGTGAGAACACCACAATGCAGAGTGGTACAACAATGCCAGGTAACAGCCTACCGTGGGGCAGACTTACCAATGTTTACAATTTGTCTTCACTTGGGAGCTGGCCAGATGATATTATTGCCATCATTCGTAGTATTATCAGTCGCCGTCGTAGTAGTGGTACTGACAGCAACAGTGGTAGCAGCAGTTACAGGAGTAGTAGTGGAAGCAGCAGCACCACCAGCAGCACCACCAGCGGAAGCAGTGGCAACAGGAGCAGTAGTAACAGCGGCCAAGTAGCAGTAGTAGTAGTGTTGGGGGTGGCGATGGCTGTAGTAGTATCTTATGCGTCCTGTGACTCAATACAGATTTGTATTATTTGTATCAGCTCCTTTGTTAGTTTACATTGACACTTATGTTTATGTACCAGTCAACCCCGGTCTGATAGCGGCTACAGTGACGGCAGTGATAGTGGTTGTACTTGTCGGCATCATCATTACAGTCGTCCTGGTTAAGAGGAATCGGGAGAGAGTCAAGGCAGGTAAATATAGCACGTTTTGAGTATTACCTTGTCCTCTCGTATGAGCTTACTGAAACAAGACTGCATTCTATGGCACTGTCACCTGTGTGGTGGAAACTTTCGTGGCCAACTTTGAGGGTATCTCTGAAAAGCATTTCATGCAGGGGACATAAAGCCATGCTCCGTTTATGTGGAAGCAGATTATTTACGATGAGCCTCTTTGCAGATACGTTCGATGGGTTAGTTCCAACAAAAATGTCATTTCTCATTCATTTAGACTGAGATAATGTCAGAGGCAGTAGCCAACGAACCGCGACATCCATAACCATTTATTTTAGACTGTAAAAATATACATACGTATGCACTGTTACAATATTAATACGCTTGTTCCAAATTTCAGATGATCCTGGCAGTATACGGTTCGTATATAACAAATACTGATGACGATATTTATCCTCAATTTACAGTACTTTTGTAGATAGTTACGAAACATTCTTTAAACGGAAGGAGCGTGGAACGATGGAATGATTAGTGTATTATGTCATCAGTATACGCTACATATACACATGACATTTATTAAGTATATGTACGTAAAATGTTCATATTTTGCCACAATCATATTCAATAATCGTTTCTGAAACGCCCTCCTAATCTGTCGAAATAAATTTGCATTTGGGCATTACGAAAACCTCTCACTCATAAACAATCCAGGCAAAGTTCACCTGACAGATTTTTTATCATATAAGTTAATCTAATTTTTATTCCCAAATATTACCAAATACCATGTTGTTTCATTTCCAGAGAGGAAGTCGAGGAAATAGGTAAGATGTTTTAGCATGGTCGTGAAAGCTTTCGCTCATCGGGAACAGGTGTTCGATTATACACATCGGTGAAAAGTGTGAAATCATCTTCGTGTGCAGCCCGATATTGTTTGAATATTGCTAAAGGCGGGGTAAAACCCCACTTACACACAGTCTCTTAGACATTCAAAAGTGGAACATGATTTAAACCTGGTGTTACGTGAAATCAATCTATCCACTGCATTATGTCATCAACATTCTAACAGATGAAATCGATGTATTTGTTTACTTGCTCAGCCGACTGATGCCTTTTTAATACTCTTTCTCTCTCTTTCTCTCTCTTTCTCTCTCTCTCTCTCTCTCTCTCACACACACATATATATACATACACACACACATATACAGTATGGTTCAAAATTATTGAGAATAGCTAAAGCATTTCATATTATTAAACGAGAACAAATCAGATAAAATTGCATGTATTGTGAAAGTGAACTGACCTTTTCATGTTGTGTAGGTAACAATTTAATATTTTATCAAGTCTCCTTGAGCTTCACGGCACAGTCTAAGACGGGTAGGCATACTTCCTATCAGAGAGGTTAGTGTTTCGTGAGTTATGCTGTCACAGTATCGGACCACTTCTCTCTTCATGTCTTCAATTTCTGTCAACCCCTTTTGATTCACACATTCCTTCATCATCCCCCAAATGTTCTCAATGGGATTAAGTCAGGACTATATGCAGGAAATGGTAATGCAGTCACATTTTTCTCCTGAAACCACTGCTTGGCATGTTTTGCGATGTGTTTAGGATCATTATCTTGCTGCAAAATCCAGTCATTTCCATAAAACACATGTGCACTTGGAAGGAGAAAATTATCTAATATGTTAGTGTAGCGTGGACTTGTCAGATTTCCCTCAAACACACACAGCGGGGTCGTTCCTAATAAGGATATCCCTCCCCATACATGAAACTTTGGGCTGTATTTAGGTCGTTGATACAACGGTGCTGATGCAGACTTTGTCCATATTTTCACATTATTGGGATATACCCATATTGAGCTTTCATCAGTAAAAATCACATTTTCCCAGTCAAAGCTTTCATGTGCCAAACACCACTCAACACGCCTGTCTTTATGTTCTTGTTTCATGAGAGGAGAAGGATTTCCAGTCTTTTTATCCCATCCAAGATCAATCAAATTTATTCTAACTGTAGATTTTGATACAACTGTTGATCACCTTTCTATCATTTCATACCTGATGTTGGAGATGCTTGCCCTTTACTTTTTAGACGCTAAAATTCCCAGCCGGACGCGATCTGAGAAGTCCAATTTTCTGGGTCTCCCTGCTCCTTTCTGGTGTCCCAAATCCTTTCCCTCTTTAAAATTCTTCCTAATCCTATACACAGTAGAAAGAGGAGTTCCTGTTCTCTCTGCCAATGTATTTACATCATCAATTCCTTGATTACACAACTCAAAAATCAACCCTCTTTTATCTTCAGCAGACATTGTTGACAGTGCTGAGGAAAATGACGTCTGCTACAAATTCAGGGGAGGTAACTCTAATTGTACTATACTCAGTAGGCCAAGATGAGTTACCTCCCTTATACCATTACTTAGTTTTAAGTATCAGTGAATCAGTTGAGGTGTTAGGATAGCTCAAAGTAAGAAGAAAAATTCTCAATAATTATGAACCAGACTATATATATATAGAGAGAGAGATACGCACACACACACACACATATATATATATATATATATATATATATATATATATATATATATATATATATATATACTGAGAGAGAGAGAGAGAGAGAGAGAGAGAGAGAGATGGTGTTCTCGTAAAATGGAATATCCGATAACGGTATATTAACGAGTATTAAAATATCTCTTTCTTAAAGATGAATGAATGAGCATTGTCTTTTCTAACTGTCCTTCTTGAAGTTGGATTGATGAAGGAAGAGGACTGTTTTATGGATACACAACTTTATTCCCTATGGGCGACGTTTCCACATAGATTCTTATGTATTTTGTGATCAGTTCCATGACAACGACATTATGTCGAAACGTCGCCTATACAGAATAAAGACGTTGTGTAACAATATATAGTCCTTATCCTCAAGCATCTGATAAGCGTATTAGTCACGTAACTCATGCAGATGAATGTACTAAAGCTGCTTGAAGAGCTCCCATATTTCCAACTTTGGTAGCTGTCTGTGGTTTTCTTTGACAATTCTGCTGACGCAGGTTCAGACGGCGAGATGTAAATATGATCAAAGTATCGCATCTTGAAGTATAAGACTGCTGAAGTCTGATACATCTCTCAGTTGAGCATCTTAACAACAGTGACATGCAGAATAAAATGATTTCCGGTTTTTTGTAGTTATGGAGGACAATCTGCTGTATGAATCGTCTGGAGACATGCAGCGTCCTCTGGTGGTGGACCACAGTGATCTGTACACCGAAATCAACACAAGCAGTAGAACGAACAGTAAGTACACCTGATGTTCCAAATCTCCTTGTTATTGCGAAATAGAAACATCATTGAAAGTCACATTCATCGGCTGTCATTGTGTATTCAGCTATTCCGTGTCCGCTCCAAAACACTAATGTTTTCTCTCCAGTTTCCATGCACAATGTACCACCGCACGCGAACACAAAGATTTCCCACATAATCCTAACTAATAACACAAACATTCATGAGATCGGTTTTCAGCTAATGCAGGGAGCAAGACAATGTTTTGATTGTTCTAATACACAGATCCAGTAGAGGATGTATATGCCAAACCCCAGAAAGAGAGCAGTCCTGAAAGGATCAAAGTCCAGAATGGTGAGTTTCCTCTCTGATTTCCATTGTTACTGTCTTTGGTGGAATGGCCAGTTTGACTGGATTCGGGCGACTTTTAGGAGAAACATGCAGGAATTATAACAATCCCATTGGGTAAAATACTAAAGACTTTTCGTGAGACTTATGCAAACATGTACTCATTTGCAACAGCGGATTTGTCAAGATATTTGAGTGGATATGCTGGGAAATTGTGAGTGGATATGCTAGGATATTTCAGTAAATGTGCTAGGCTATGTTTGTCAGGGTAGGTTAGGAGATGTCAGATGATATGCTAGGATATGTCAGTGGCAGGATATATAAGTGGATGTATTAGGATATGCAACTTAAACTACCTGAGAAGCTGAGTTTTTATCTTTCAGTTCATGTATAGCTTGTGATAATGACATTCTGTAAACATTCTTTCTCTTTTCAAACTACCGATACCGCAAACAGATACTGCAGATGACCTGTACGCCAAACCCCAGAAGAAGGAAAAGAGGAATCTGAACGTTCTTGTGACTGGGAAGAAAGGTAAATGCACCAACAGATCAAGACTTCACCTTACAGTCATCTTACATTAAAGTAATGAAGTGAGACAATTGACCCTCGCTCACTCAGTTGACTCGTCCCATTTGTGTAGCTCATGCTACTGATCACTTCCTCGACACGATTACCTACACGTTACTGCCATGTAACTGTAATACTGTTGCGCGTGGTGTTAAAGACCCAATGTCACTCATATTCGGCAATATTTTGGCCTATTGTTTATATATTGATCGCATATTCACCTACTTCAGCTTCCAACTGAGGCAATAAACGAGTTATTGTACCTTGCGACTTGCCTGAAACAGATAACTGAAACTTCGAGGCTAACAGCTACCAAAAAAACAACACTTGAGATACAGGAAATATAAACGATTGTTCAGTGCACTGAACTCTCGCACGCGGGATTGTTTTTGTTTTTGTTTTATATGTTTGTTAGTTTGTTTACTTTTTGTTGTTTGTTTTATATCATTTTTTGGAGAGGTGGATAGTGGGGCGTTTTTGTTTTTGGTCAAACTGACTTCAGTCACAAGTTGTGTTATGGGATATCCGTAAAGAGCATAATAAGGGATATAACTCTATGGGGTTCGCTTGAAATGAGTATCGGTAGCTCGATGACACGAGAGTCGATTTAATACAACGCTGCGTTAATTTATTAAAAACTTTGTAATATAATATTCTTGTAACCTAATCAACAGCAATGTCACTGTTCTCAGTCAGAACAGTGATGTTTGACATGTATGCATCTTGTTTACGAAGATTTGCGTGTCAGTATGTGGCCGGTAAAACTCAGAGTAGTTGACCTGTCTAACCCCTGATCGAAATATGCCCAGAATGCTTACGTCATATTTCAGTGTACTTTGTGTATCGTTTCGTGGAATATTTCAAATTTTAGAACCCTTTATATAGCGTTTAGGGTATACATTCTAAATTTCCCAACAGACGCCACGCCCCGTAACCACGATTCTGACGATGTTTATGCAAACACCGGAGCCTGTGAGCAATAAGAAGGGATGAGTTGTCTCCCTTCCCTTACCCCACCAGCGCTGCTTCTGTGGGTGGCACCTTCTGCGGCACAGCTTTGAAAGGAACCACAGACAGGATCATGTAAAGGACGACTGGCGGCCAGGGTGCAGCTGTAGACTAAAGAAGATCTCGAATCCAACTCCTGGCTCTCAACCATGTCAAAGACATATGTTTTTGTTGTTAATCAAAATTACTTGTACATTTGACGAAACAAGGCGATGAGAACTAGGAAATGGGTAAAGTGTCCATATAATGTAAGAGTGCCTATATGTGATATAGAGGTTTATACGTCACCAGCATTAACATGCAACGAAAATCATTTAAATGGATCCTTGATATGCACTAGGTGTTCACAAGATGGTACAGAAAAGATAGTACACAAAAGTCAGCTGTCTTGACTACCAGTTGTCAGCTTTCATTTTGTGGAAGTCACGGTGGCTGAGCGGGTTAGGCGGCTGACTTTGTGTGCTCGTGGTTAGGTGCCTGCTTCCGAGGATGTGGGCTCGAATCCCGGATGGGACTCCATTCAACTAAAATGTGTACTACTAGATTACAGAAGAAGTACCATGAATCTGTAATCCAAAATATAACATTTGTAACGTGTATGAGACCAACAATATGTAACAGTAATTTTCGCCGTTCGTGTCTTCATTCCAAACACTGAGTTAACTCGTAGAAAGTCGGTTCCTAATACAATATTTATGATTTATAATACCTTCCATGGTTAACTAGCTCACTTGCCTCTTGTGGACACCTGCCTCACTGGTTAACTGCATCTATTACTTATCGTGGTTAACTGCATCAAGTACTTATATCGAGGTTAACTGCATATGTTACTTATCGTGGATATAACTGTATCAGTTACTTATCGTGGTTATGACTGCATCTATATTACTTATCGTGGTTAACTGCATCAAGTACTTATATCGTGGTTAACTGCATATGTTACTTTTCGAGGCTACAGCTCTGGTCACTTGACTTGATGATCTCCCTATTTACCTGCGGCGGTCTTAAGTTAATTTACAACGGTCACTTGTCACTTGTTTGTTTGCATGATAACAAACAGGGACGTGGGTAGAAAAGTAACAACGTGCTGTTCATGTACAGAGAAACTGACGGACTGTGAGAAATAGATTGTCATGTTTACAGCTGCCGCACTGACAGTCAGCTAGGATTAGTGAGAATCACTGAAACTCGGACCATGAGTTGATATGGTGCCTGCTGGGGAGGTACGTTTTTTTCTGTACAGAATGAGGTCATTACGCTTGTTTAACCAACTTTCTATTTCTTTGTTAGTACACCAAACGTATGAATTTTAAATTTTGTCTGTGGAAGCTTCAGTGGAGAAAAATGCTAGCATATGATCTCTGCTTGACCTTGCCCTTGACCTTGACCTTGTTGCGTCCACTGTTAAACCCGTCATCTATTTCCTGTATAGACTGCCGGTGTCTTGCTAAGTAATTGAACGGTTTCTCCCTCGTCCGAAACATCATACCTAGACAATCTAACACATTCATAGATGTCGAATTAAATGGTCACAGGCTTGCGGTGTTGCGGAGGTGTGTGTGTGTGAGAGAGAGAGAGAGAGAAAGAAAGAGGGGTGGGGGAGGGGGTAGAGATTTCAATCAATGCACATAGATCATGGTGACCAAAGGTCAGGGGAATCTTCCATGTGATGAGTATAGATATATACGTGTATGTGTCTGCTTGATATCTCCCTTTCTCTCTTCCACTCGCTCTTTCTCTCCAATACCGTTTCTCTCGTTCTCTCCTTCTCACCCTCTCTCTTTGACCTTGGTTTTCAGAACCAATCCCGTGCCTTCTGGCCTCCCCAAAATTGATAATTTTGAAAGGATCTGTCTGGATCCACATTCATCTGATACGCGATGTCCCGGGGTACTTTTGTGGCGTTAAAGCCACCCTACCCACATCTTCAAACTTGTGTCTTGTGCTGTATTGTGTTGTATCTGTTATATCTGTATATTTATATGTCATGGTGTTTGTGTCAGAATACGTGTTTGAATATTTCACGAGGAGAGTTCTGATCTTTGTTCAGCGTATATGTTTTCAGATTTGCATTGAGCAGGTCGTTTATGTACACAGCATGGGATATATATACATATATACATGCTCAATCTTGTCGAAATCCTGTAAATACGTTCCACAGAGAATCAGTTATTTGGCTCATTCCTATGTGAGTACAAGTAGAACTGTCTTGTCTAGGGTCGATCATTTACGTGCCGCAGTGCTTTAGACATTTAGACATAATATTTCAGAGTGCAAACAAGCAAATTAGGTTCATCCTGATTTACCGGATTATATTTGCTTAACATCAAGATTTTGTATGATCTAAAAAACTTTGTTGGTAAACTCCGGATTTGAACACTTCTCAGTGTGCTCTCGTTTGGCTGTCTCCCGTTCGTATATCCTGTCTGATTGTTCTCGTTATTGACATTGTGACGTCACATTGCCCTTTTGCTGGTTATGTTGATGTTGTCATAAATTGAACAAAACATGTGTGTATTATATTATGTATATGAACAATGCTACCAGATGCCGTTGAGCTGCCCAGGATACATTCGGTGCGATGTGCATCAGTATCAAAACCCGTGAAGGTCCCGGTTAGAATTGGTCTTTATCACCCATGCTTGTCGTATTAGGCGACTAGGGGATCAGGTGGTCAGGGTCGCTGATTTGCAATCGGTTGACGCATGTCATCGTACCCCAGTTGTGTAGATAGATGATGTTGATCACTGGGCTGCCTGGTGCAGACTCGATTATTTGCAGACCGCCACCATATAGCTGGCGTATTGTGGAGTGTAGCGTAAAACTAAACTCATTCACTGTCTGAGTATCAGGCGATCGGCGGTAGAGCTGGATGCCACGTGTAAAAAGATAACACGATTCTGTCATCGAGCTGAGTTTCTTTCCTGGTTCACAACACCATCCCCATACTTCATGGCCGCTTCGCCAAATTTGAGAATTTTAGATGGATCTGTTTGGATCCCACATTAATCTGATATGAGGTACTGTTGGGTGTTGAACCCATTCAACTAACTTGTTCAGCATGTAACTGACACTTTGTCACATAACGGAAATAATGATCAAATCATAGGTAAAAACAACACATATTTCCATAATACGATTTGTCGTATCGGTGTAATTTGATATTTATAACTTAGGGTCATGCTTGTGAAATAAATCTTGTTACAATATTATACTTTATTTGTTTCATGCAGAAAGATGACGTGAGTCGATTCGCAATATGGCACTCTTATCATCTGTAACAGCTTGTATCGTGGTTGCTTCCTCCCCGATCGTGCATTTTTACCTTCCTCAAGGATCCAGTATCAAGTAGATGATGTGTCTGACTGGATAGTCTAAGATAATGGTTACTTCCTCCTCGATCGTGTATGTTTTATCTTCATTCAGGATCCGTGGATAGCGCTTTGGTTGTTGTTGATACCGTCACGTTTCCATTCAAGGGTTTGACAAGGACGGCTCGGGCCGCAGTCAGTACGTAGTATCGATAATCGCGATACTTCAGCGGATGATAAATATTAACTGTCACTAGAAATTGACTGTTATATCAAAATTGACACTGTTACTTGATATCAAAATATACGTTTCAACAGAAAATAAATAGAGATAGCATATCTTGATGTGCATCGATTCGTATCACATCGTATCGTTCCAAGATATCGCGATTCGTATCATATCGTATCGTGAATTTTCTGTATCGTCTCGTCTTTAATATTGACAATCACATTCAGCTTCGTATACCGTTTTCCATGATTGATTTCCAAATCCTGACAGAGAAACAGTTTATTCGAAAGAGTGAACGTGAACGCTTTTATCACTTAATACGCGCGTTCAATGGGACATTAAACACTAAGCCATGACTAATCACAATCCTGACGTACCCACCGATACTTCATTCTAGCCTCAACGCAATGCACACACAACGACAGCTTGACATAAATACTGCAGTAGTTGGACAGTTCCCAATAACTCTTTCAATACCAGTCAACAGGAGGCTTTTACTGACTCAGCTCCCAGACACAGAGGTCATAGATGAAGCCTATGTTTATGAAGGAAAATATCAGCTGGTAAAACATACCTGCCACTACCATGTCATACATCATTTGAAAGGCCCAATCCTACTGTTTATAGACATAAAAGTTAATTTCGTATCATATTATTCCAATAATACAACCTCAACTTAAATAAGTTATTTTAATTACAATGCAAGCTGTGACGTGTATGATGTGCAGATAACCCATAAAGGATGCAGCCACTCCGACAATTTATCATCTGTAGCATGCCACAATATCCCTTTACATTTTTCTGATAGGTAACTGAACAATTACTATAAGGAAATTTCTTAGTTAGTATCAGTGGTCGGCTACTCCCCGATAACAGTTGTGTTCCTCTGTGTTCCTCTGTGTAACATGACACGAGAGCGGGAAATACTTTCGTTTTGGAAGTTCGTAATTAATAACACGTGAGGTGATTCTTCAAATGACGAATGTTGTTCGAAATCTCTGAACATCATTAATATCATTTGCCAGGAAGAGTATTTTCTCAGTTGCAAGAAGCGATTTTATTGAATAAATATTGGTTAACCGTCTTCTCAAATGATCGTGATTGGTCAAATTCATGACCTGAGTCAACTAATCATACTGCACCAATGGATACCCTCGTTAAAGAAAACTTGCCATTTGAATACAATCAAGCTATTCTCATGGTAAGTAAAAAGATCACCACGTGTGCGTAAATTATAGAACCTATAGTTGTGGATGTTAGGAATGTCAGGGTCATCTTTGACTGATAAGTGAGTATGATTTGAAGAATTTAAAAGGTGAGTATGCGCTATCTTGGCTGATTCGTGATTTTGGCATTGAATAGTGGAGGTAGCTGTTCTCGATGAGAAGTAGGATATAACCTTTGCAATAACGATCCAGTTGTGACAATTTACAGCTCATTTTGTAGGGACACCATCTAGCTTTCGATCCGTAGGCCTCGGCAGGACCTTAAAATAATTTAGATGGTGAAAATTAACTTTGATTGACGATGGGGTGGTTTCGTCTTTACATCCGTTTCCTTTTATATACACTGAACGGCAAAAAAAGCGTCAACCTACCAACTTTTTTACCAGATATATTTCACCTTAATTTTATTTTCTTCACTTTTTCATATATTAGCTGAACTTGCTTCGTAGACAAGTGTTCAAGATTATTCGGTTTCAGATTCTATATTTGATACTTAATAGAATAAATAAATACATAAATAAATAATAAAAAAACAACAACAACGAGACCAAGCCACTCAGAGCACATGCCGATCACTCTCGCAGTGAAAGACCACGTTTGACAATGCTGAAGCAACATCTTCAGGTTGTCCGTTAGCACCTGAAAAATTGTTTCGCAAAAAATTGAACGAACAACCGTTGAGTCACCTGTGGCGACACAGTGCGGAGGCGTTTGAGGCAGAGAAACGTCAGATGCGGTAGGCCTTGCCGAGGTCCTCACAGTTCGATATCGTCGTACTCGTCTCCAGTGGGCCTTTCATCATCGGAATTGACGTCACCGGGATTATCGAATAGTAGTCTTCTACGACGAAAATCGGCTGATGGCAGACTGAGAGTGTGGCGAAGACGTGGGGAGCGTTTTGAGATGATTGTGTCCTGGAAAGAGAGTCGTAGGGAGGTCCGAGCGTAATCATGTGGGGTGCAGTTGCTCTCAGTCACAAACTCTGCCCTATGGTGTACCAGAATATTGGCCTTAGTAGAGGAAATGGGGTAACATCTGCCCGTCACACTGATCAAGCGCTGAGACACTTTGTCTTGCCATATTTTGGTCGTCATGGAAACCACGTCTTTCAACAGGACAGCGCGAGTGTCCATACCGCCAGAACCGCTGGACACTTTCTCCGTGGCCTGCCCTCATTCCAGGCTTGAACCCGATAGAACACTTCCGGGAGAAGATTTAGAGGAAGCTCAGCAATGTGCAGCTGAACTTTCTCAGGCGTATCACCCGAGTCTTGCATACATGAACCGTCTCATCCACTCCATGCACAGAAGGTGCAACGGTGCTGCAACGTTGTTATATGGCCCCCACGGAGGCCGTACACGTTATTGGCTTTCGGATCGCACTGACGCACAACCTGTCGTCATTTTGATTTGCAGTTGTCTGAAATTCTTCTTTAAGTACTGATGATAAAACATGTTAATTATGAAATGTTTTGCGACAATTTTGATGTTATTTACATCAGTTTGAATTAAACTGATTACCATTAACAAAAAAAGGGAGTGACTTTTTTGCGGTTCAGTGTAGTAATAGGGTATACTTTATATATATATGTGTTTTTCTAGAGTGACACACCCCACTCAGTCGGTTTACCGGCCTCCAGTGTTGTATGGGTCAATACATTGAGCAGTGGTGTAATGGCCCTACGTAGGCCCACAATTACCTTGTCTGTTGTAACAATTCCAACACGTCCTCGGTCTGTTATACAAAATTGTTGTATGTTCACACAGTTAGAGCTGGACTATTGCTGAATGCGGCGTAAAACTAAACTCACTCACTCTCCCAGATACTATAAGTACATGATGTATGTAATATAACTCGGTGATTACTATTACAAGTGCAAGTGAATGACATCTCTAAAGTTTAGGTTCGGAAACGCAGTGATAACTGACGAGTCTAGTTACACGTTACACATGCTTCCCTCCTCCTTGTCGGTCGTCCCTGGCAACAGGATACCACCACCATCCTCATCAAGCGACCACCACAACCAGGATATGTCTCATGTCAGCTGGTATCAACATACTTCACATATACACAAAGAAACACTTTCGAACACATACGAGCGAAACAAGTTTTAGATTATTGCGGTTATGTCTACTATTTTTTTGTAGTTAGAAATATACACTGTCAGCGATTAACGATATACATTTAGGAGGAATGTTTGTGTTGTTTAGTGCAGGAGGTATATATGCATTCTTATCAAAGTCAAGCGACACAGAAACGTGCTCACAGTGTTATTTGGTGTTCCGCGCCAGGGCTAGCAATGACCCCGCCATCCAAATACATCCAGCCAACTCTCGTTAATCCGACACATGCATCACATTGCTGCACAGTCGGATTAACGAGGGCGTCTCAAATTTGTTTCCAACAAAAGTGTCGGATAAGGCCGATTGTCGGATATGGTGGTCGGTTTAACGGGAATTGACTGTAGTCGGATCTGGACGCGTGAAATAGTGATAGATATTGTAGGCAGCGACCTGTCTGGTCGGGGTGCGGTGACAAGCGTTCACCTAGGTCACCGAGCTTCGGCATTACTATGGTAAGGTACGACGTTATCCAACAGGGAATCCCCCACTGATGACGTGGTTGAACACCACATGAGTGAGTGAGTAAGTTTAGTAGTTTTAGTCCGACAACCCAATGATGAACAGCATGAGCATCGATCAATGCAATCTGGATACGATGACATGTGTCAACAACGTCAGTGAGCCTTCCACCCGGTCCCGTTAGTCGTCAAGCATGGGTACTATTACGGGAGATCAATCCTAAACCAGTTATTCCCGGACGGACAGCAGATGAGCCATGGGAGACCTACTTGTAGCAAAGGAGCTACTCACAGCATGTGCGACGCCATTTTCATTCGTTATTACAATATATATTATGAACTAAGCATCTACATATTAGGTAACTGTATTACATGCAGGGTTTAGTTCGCGGAAAACGTGTCGAAACTTACTTTCGTGGTTCCTTCCTGCTTCTTGGACATTTAATTCACCTTTAACAGCTTTTTGTGTTTGTTCTCCTTGTGTCCCTTACTGACTTCTGTTTATACATAACTCATTATTACAAAACATTAATCAGGTTATACGTGAATTATCCTTATGATAACACACTGATCAACTTACAAAGGAAACATTATGATAACACATTAATCAGCTTACCGATAACTCATTATGGTCACACAATAATCATCTTATAAATAACTCATCAGAACCGTTCACGTGTCGGATGTTGTTTTCATCTCCATATCCGTCAGTAACATGGTGAACTGATACCGACTAGGTTGCACACAGTAATGTACATGCATAATATGGTGCTGTACCTCGCTTCCGAAGCTGTGTTGTCAACGAACGGATGACAGCCGTATGGCAGCTTGTTACCTGATCAAGAAATCCTTGTGTCACTCGAGCAATACGAAAATATTGTAATCAGAAATTAACAATAAAGGCGGGTCTAACCGACATTTACTTAGCTCCATTTACTCAACATCGGTGCAGCAACTGGTCGCTTTAAGTGGGATATATCCGGAGCAGCCAGCAAGCTGGAATACGTTCTAGGAAGTATATTGAAAAGGAAGTTTTGTATCCGTGTTGGTTAAGAGTAACTGTATTGTTGTAGCTCTCAAGCTACATGCATTACATTCTCTGAGAGGGATGGCAGTCACCAGGTATCAGTGACAGTCACTTGCTTGCATCGGGTATCGCAATGACAGATATGAAGCTTTTGAAACATCTAGTGTTTCTCCTGTTTTCTGTTCAAGTTTTTACAGGTGCGTATATTTACGTCTCTCACATTCTTGGTGAGTATATTTATGTATCTGACATTCTTGGTGAGTTTACCTATGTATCTGACATTCTTGGTGAGTTTATCTATGTATCTGACATTCTTGGTGAGTTTATTTATGCATCTGACATTCTTGGTGACCACATTGACGTATCTGGTATTCTTGGGGGTAATTATTCTATAATTACGGGGTTGGCCTTCTTGGTGAGTATAATTACGTGTCCGACATTCTTGGTGAAGATAATTACGTGTCTGACATTCTTGGTGAGTGTAACCACGTGTCTGACACTCTTGGTGAGTGTAAGTACGTGTATGACATTCTTGGTGAGTATACCCACGTGTCTGACATTCTTGGTGAGTGTAAGTACGTGTTTGGCATTCTTGGTGAGTCTCACATTGTATCTGTGGCTATCCGGAAAGTTAGGATTACCGGCCAACCGATTTCAACTTACAGTGTTGTGGTCGGGGTCAATTGTGCGCGCGCTTTTTTGACAGTATCCCAGCAATATCACGATGGAGGTCACTACTCAGTGTGCCCATGTAGGGATTCGAACCGATGACGAGCGAATGTTCTAAAATAACCATTAAGCTATTGTACGTTACTATAGGCTCTTGTAGGAAAGTGATAGGAGTTGACTTTCACAGTTTGAATAAACTTAAAACCATTGAAAAGGTGCGATCACAATCATCTATGGTCATTGTTTACAAACTTGATTGTGGTGTGGTGTACCACTGCTTGCTCAAAGTCACATCTAGCAATATCCCAACCATATGACTGCAGTTTGTGATACCACTGTTTGCTCAATACTACATCTAGCAGTATTCCTGCTACTAGTATATGAAAGCTGTTTGTAACACCATTGTTTCAATGCAACATCCAGCAATATTCAAGCTAAATGACTGCGGCCTGTTTGTTTGGCTGGTATCAACATTCTGCACAGAAACAATGAAGTGCTCGATTCATTGATCAGTGTCATGACACCGTTACGCTAGTTTTCTGTTAGTTTAGTTGCCTGGCATGATACAAGTCCTGACGTCATCATCCTGAAACCACAGTGTCTAGATAGCTATGTCTGCCACTTGACTCAGGTAGACTCATCATATAACAACATGGTATTAGACAAGTGAACCTAAAGCTTCCGCATGTTTTTACTGTATAACGCATATATAGCACAAATTATTTGCTGTACATTTACAGGTGAAACTGTCAGATTGACCCGTCCTGGACAGTATGCCGTCTTGGGGACTGAGGTCAGTTTTACCTGCACAGTTGTCGATACCACTGTCACCGGGTTGATACTTTTCATGCGGGGTATTAACCAGTCATTTCAAACCGTCTGCACAGTAGAAGCGAGCACCGGGAAGCAGGTACTGGGGACAGAGGAGTCCCCATGTTCAGCAGTGGAAAGACAAACAAATACATACTCGCTGACCATCAGGAATGTTTCTCGGAATGATTCCACTGTTTGGATGTGTCAGGCTGGAGGAATGAAAAGCAACAATGTTACCTTGGATGTTCAATGTAAGTGTAACTTAACAACCACTGCCAATATAATCTGCATTAGTTCATCTTTCGTCACAGCACATATCAAGTCTGTTTAAAAAACACTACACATATCAAGTCTGTTTGAAAACACTACACATATCAAGTCTGTTTGAAAACACTACACATATCAAGCTTGTTTGAAAACACTAACCATATCAAGTCTGTTTGAAAAACACTACACATATCAAGTCTGTTTGAAAACACTACACATAGCAAGTCCGTTTGAAAACACTAACCATATCAAGTTTGTTTGAAAACACTACACATATCAAGTCTGTTTGAAAACACTAACCATATCAAGTTTGTTTGAAAACACTACACATATCAAGTCTGTTTGAAAACACTAACCATATCAAGTCTGTTTGAAAACACTACACATATCAAGTCTGTTTGAAAACACTACACATATCAAGTCTGTTTGAAAACACTACACATATCAAGTCTGTTTGAAAACACAACCCATATCAAGTCTGTTTGAAAACACTACACATATCAGGGTCCCGTTGTACGAAACAACCTTTACTGTGGTTGAACCTAACTAAGAGAGTCCGTCGTACAGAGCTACCCTTGGTAAACCTTAACTCTGGTGGGATATTTCGCCCCAACCTAACTAAGGCTCAACATAATGACTGAGGTTTCATGCAAAATATTTATATACACTGACCCAAAAAAAGAAACGCATAGCTGAAATCTCATTTTGAAAGTAGATTTTTTCGGAAAATATGGAATGGAATGACAATTAATGTAAATATTAAGTGTTTTTATAGTCAATACAACCAAAACAGACAAACAAACACAACCTCTGGTGATTATTCGCCACACCACAGCACCTTGAAAACTCTTTGTATAATCTGCACGTGGGAAAATCTGAAAGCATTATGCACGTGTAAATGCAGGATCTCAATCTTGATTATGATGGCTATAAAAGGGGACAGGTCCTGTTGCGATTCATTCTTCGAATTTCTTTCTATGCGACGCGAAAAATGCCAGGTTAAATGAAGAAAACAGAAATAGAGCCATTGGACGTCTGGAAGCTGGGGAAAGTCAGTCATCAGTTGCCAGACGTCTGAATGTGAGGCAGAGCACGATTTCCCGTCTCTGGCAACGATACACGCAACACAACTCGACCAGAGACCGTCCAAGGAGTGGGAGATCAAGGGTGACAACTCCAGCACAAGACCGCTACATCCGGGTGCTTCATCTGCGTAATCGGGTCGTCACTGCTACGTATACCGCTGATCACGTTCCTGGGCTGCGTAGAGTCTCTCCACAAACCATCAGGAATCGCCTAAGAGAGCATGGAATTCGACCTCTGCGACCTCATGCAGGACCTGTTCTGCATCCCCATCACCGTCGTGCACGTCTTCAGTGGTGCAGGAACGTTCGGGCATGGAACCTCTTGAATTGGAGGAGGATCTGGTTCAGCGATGAGTCACGTTTTCTGCTGTACAGACATGATGGAAGGATGCGTGTTTACAGACGTCGAAATGAGAGATATGCTCGACAGTGCGTTCGTGAGGTCAACAGACACGGTGGTGGAGGTGTAATGATGTGGGGGGGCATATCTATGAACGGCAGGACACAGTTGGTGCATGTGCAAGGGAATCTCAATGCTGTACGCTACCGGGATGAAATTCTGAACCGTCATGTTGTTCCTACAATTGACGCTAGAAGGGAAATTTTCCAGCACGACAATGCAAGACCGCACACAGCACGCATTACCACGGATTTCCTTGCCAACAACAACATTACAGTTCTTCCATGGCCCTCAAAATCGCCGGATTTGAACCCAATTGAACATTTATGGGACCAATTGGGTAAACGGTTACGACGTCGACAGCCGCAGCCACAGACACGTCTACAGTTGGTGAATGCGTTGCGAGATGAGTGGAGAAGAATCCCACAAAGGCGGATACGACGTCTTATACAGTCAATGCCCAGACGATGCAGAGCAGTGATTGATGCCCGTGGTGGTCACACCAGATACTGACTTTCTCACTATGCCATGGAAAATAGAGACGCTTAATACCACTGTGAATGATTGTATATGTCTTGACACACATTTGTTAATACCCGTGTGAATTATCATTGCTCAAGTTCCATTACTTTTTGTGCAATTTAAGTTAATAAATCATCTCTCATAACATTGGATTTTCACCTATGCGTTTCCTTTTTGGGCCAGTGTATATTTCAATACGTGAGGGAAGTTTTCTAACCCGGTGAAAAGAAACCTTAATCTAATTCATTCTCGGACTGATTTTAGTCCGTGTATATTATGGTGTGATAGGAGAGCAGTTCAGACAGGCATTTTCTGTGATTACATTGTCAGTATGTTATGGTCTCTTAGGAGGGCACTTTTGTGTGATTACAATCTCTGCACGCTGTTGCCTGTAAGGAAGGCACTTCAGACAGGCACATTTGTGTGATTACAATCTCTGGACGCTGTTGCCTGTAAGGAAGGCACTTCAGACAGGCACATTTGTGTGATTATAACCTCTGCACGCTGTTGCCTGTAAGGAAGGCACTTCAGACAGGCACATTTGTGTGAGTACAATCTCTGTATGCTGTTGCCTGTAAGGAAGGCACTTCAGACAGGCACATTTGTGTGAGTACAATCTCTGTATGTTATGGTCTGTAACGAAGGCACTTCAGACAGGCAGTTTTGTGCGATTACAATCTCTGTATGTTATTGTTTGTAAGGAAAGCACTTCAGACACGTACATGGCATTGTAAACCAAAGGTCTCTGAGTTCTGTCATCTGATTGGTTAAAAACATGATCAACTGAAAACTGCAAGACGTTTCGCTGCTTTTCAATAACTCAAGGGCAGCTAATCTTAGTTTTTACGCAAGATACGAGTGGTTTCCCTTTGCATATTATGCCGTTGCCGTAAAACCTGCCATGCCCAAATACAATGTTTGTATGGTGTGACAGCGCAGATCTCCACACATATATTTCTTTTCGGTCATAGTCGTGTCAATTACTTTGTCATGGTTTATCATTACAATAATCTATCGTTGGATAACGTACAACATTATGTTTCTTTCTAATTAAAAAATCTAAAATTAATCAGACGAGAGACAAGAGTTTTAATTTCTGCATTTTAAATATAACACAAGTATTCTTCAAACAAGAAAATACACTTGCTGAGGCATGTGAAATTTGCGTAAAAGGCTTCTTTTACCAAAAGAAAAAATAATTATCAACAAAATTGTGTAAAGCAGTTAACATACTGTGGATTAGTATTTAACAACACATACAAGACACACGGAATAATATCGTTTTCATATTTCCCTGTCATATGTCCCTTCCACAACACTCTCAGTCATGTCTCCCTTTCATATCTTTAAAAATCTAATGCTTGTGGGGTATATTTGGGATATAACTCCAAATAACACTGACGAGATGCCAAACTCTGATTCACTGACAGCCATTCACAAATCATAGTACCGTTAGGTGTTATATCATAAGGAAATTTTGTGTATGATTTATGTTATCTTTTAATTTTCATGATTATTAGGTCTGTAACTCAAACTCCAAATTTGTTAATGTATTTGTTTGTATTTCAATATTTTCATAAAACGTGATATTTCTGTGGTTGCAGTCTCACATTCTTAGTTCACAAATCATATTAGAATGTAGATAAATTAGAGAACAACCACGAAGTACGATATATATATTATCATATAATTATGCTATCTTCCACTTTATCATTACAAAGATTTATGGGATTTTTTTGTTTTGTTTTTTTTTTTTTTGTTTTTTAGGGTTGGTTTTTTTTTGTCTGTTTGTTTTTAGCTTCTGTTTTGTTTCCAAGAAAATTCTGCAAGGTGCGATTAAGGAAGGTATGTCAGTTGTGTATACAGTTACCAGTTCCACGTTTTACTTGCGCAGCATGCTATGCGCACTTGCAGACAACTGTAGACAGGAAATGTGACTCTGAGGGTGTGGGTTCGAATCCCGAATGGGACTCAACCCAAAAAAGTACTAGAATTTGCACTTTACTGAGGAAGTGAAATCCCAAATATGACATATGTTGATTATTTGAAGTACGGGAATATTTCATGTGTAACCTCCGGGTAACGCTATCGATTCGAAATGCATTCCCGTGCTTCAAATACTCAATAGCACCCGGAAATTGGCCAATACATGATGTTCATCTCGTAATTGTGCAGCAACAATTATTACGTCGATATGATATAAGTCTATGGGGACAGATACTGAGATAGAGTTGCCATGGATAGTTATGGTTAATTCCACCCTTATGGATAGGAGACCGAAGGGAATAGATGTCAAATCAATCAACTTGCTTGAGAGGCATATTTAGAAGTTGGAAGTAAATAGGATAACTGTATATGGATGACATATGAATAACAAAACAAAAAACAATCATAAAACCCACAAAAGAACAAAACAAAAACACTGCTGGTGCGTACGTGCCTCTCTCTCTCTCTCTCTCTCTCTCTCTCTGTGTGAGAGAGAGAGAGAGAGAAAAAATATACAAATGCACAAATGTGAAAATAGAGGTGTGAAGATGTGTAGATGTGAAAAGATACGAAGATATATTTATGTGAAAAGGTGTACAGATATGAAAAAACGTATGAAAACAAATATACAAATGCACAAATGTGTAAAGAGAGATTAATGATGTAGGAGCATGTAGATGTGTAAAGATATACAGATGTGAAAAGAAGGATAGGTATGGAAAGACATATAGATGTGCAAAGATATACAAATGTGAAAAGAAAATGCTCACAGATGTGAAAAACCTATAGATGTGAAATGATATATAGATGTGGAACGACCTATACACATACTTTGTAAAAAGCAATATAAGGATATGAAAAGATGCAGAGATGGGAATTAAACTTATATAGGAGTGGAAAAATCCACTCAAGAAGTGTTTTCTGTATCCGATGCCACATGACTAGGAGTTCACAGTATGGGATTATTCTTCTGCACAAAGACGTGTTGTGCTGTCTTTATACACAATACGCAGTTCGTTATTCGTTTTGGTTTTGTTTTACATTTAAATCATTAACTCAAGCTTCACATTGTTATTGGAAATTGATCAAACTGTGTTTGGGGTGGATCGATGCCGTACAACCTATGGATAGAGCGCCACCTACCGGTCGGTGAGTCAGGACGTGTGTTGTAGAGCTCCGACGGAACGTTGAAAGTTACAAAGTAGACAACAACTTTAAATACTTGGAAGACACGAAAACCACAAGGTATTGTGTCTCAACAACAGGGTTGCGATATTGTGACTTTTCGATGCCAAAATGGGTTGTTTTCATCCGAGTTTTATCACACTGGTGATGAAGAAAACACGACGTAGGTCAGCCATGCGGGTCCGCGTGCTGCACGTGCCAGGAAGTGCGAGTGTTTTCTTGAAAAGTTGCTTGTTCCTCTCGTTGTTGTTACTGCTTTGTAATGACGATGAACAGAATCCTGACCCACCAAAGAAACAAACCACATTAGAGGGTGATATCTGCGTTTCAGAGGTGGTAATAAAAGAATTACGAGAGATGCGGACCGAGATAAACGAAAACGTCACCAAACTTACGAACCGAATCAACGACATTGAACATGCTACAAACGAACTTACTATGGAGAATGCTGAACTACGTAATACAGTTGATAATCTAATCACGAAGGTGGATATGTCGGAAAATACCTCACGACAGAACAACCTTACATTTTATAACATTGATGAATCAGCCAAGGAGACCCATAGTGAAACAACAAGAAAGGTAACCGATGTTCTAGAAAATACAAGGCATATAACTGACTCAGTCGATATTGAACGTATGAAATGTGTTCCGTCTAAATCCTCTGGATCCCGGCCTATTCTCGTAATGCTGACAAAGCTGTTTAACATACGATCATCATTTTCTTGTCACCTTTCGCTATTTTGTACGAGGGGGCCTCTTGCTGGTAGAACAGCCTGGTGTGAAAGGTGCACGTGTGAAATTGACACGTGTGATTTGCTCGGCAAACCAGACATTCGTGATTGCAGTACCTGAAACAATGAGATTATCACACGACTCTAAGTCGATTATTTGCAAAGTATTTAACTTTTTAAAAAAGGAAGGTGAAAGGGGTAGAGGTCTCAATATGCTTTGGCTTAGTAACGTTTACGAACTGCACGTGCTGTTGGGCTGACGGAAGGGAAAATAATTAAAATGATTATACACAAAGAGATATTTTGTCAATAATTATGCCATGTGATATATCAAATGAAAGCTCATCTCACAAGGAATCTTAACTATATTGATATCAGGCATTTTAGCATTTTCAAAATGGCCGCAAATTTCAAGATGGCCGCCAAAACCTTTAAACTGATTATACACACATATCTCTTGTCAATAATTATGCCATGTGACATATCAAATGAAAGCTCATCTCACAAGGAATCTAAATATATTACTTTTAACACCAAACGTAAATAAGGCAAAATGATAACCATGCATTTGATGCTTGTGCTTTTGGTCAAATTTATTAGAATGTCTACTATGGTTGACTTAATACATTTTCAGCTGTTATTGATGAACAGAATTACTATCCTCTCAAGATAGATGCTTTTATCTTTTTTCTTGAAAAAAATACCATGGAATCCATGTAAAGGTGATAAGCATATATGATATGTTGTCTGGTAAGCAGTACAAGAAGTGCATTTCTCTGAGAAAAACGTCACTTGGAATTATGGATTTCATCATGATTTTCCTAAACATTTAAGTAAATGTTTGAAACAAAGTAATTTTGAAACAATTCAGTGACTTCATGGAACAAATATAATAGATAAGATGTGATATTTGGGTGAATTTTATTGAAGTAAGAGTTGCAAACTGACAGAACAACATACAAAGATGCTGAATGCCAACCTGTGAAAAAGGTCCTCATGGTTTTGTCCGAGCAAGTATATTGTGAGGAGTTGATTAGCAGTCACATTTTGAAGAAATATAAGTTACCATTTGTTGTCCATGGCAAATGGAGAAAACACTACATCAGAAAGAGCAGCATCAATTCTGAAAATTTGAAAGAATTGATGCTGCTCTTTCTGATGTAGTGTTTTCTCCATTTGCCATGGACAACAAATGGTAACTTATATTTCTTCAAAATGTGACTGCTAATCAACTCCTCACAATATACTTGCTCGGACAAAACCATGAGGACCTTTTTCACAGGTTGGCATTCAGCATCTTTGTATGTTGTTCTGTCAGTTTGCAACTCTTACTCCTCTCTCCCGACACTGAAAGTCCAGCTTCTAAATTGCGCTCAAATACTCCTGTTGTCAACGTCAAAGCACATTGTCTCAACTGTACTAAGGAAATAACGAAGGAAAATTCTGATTTAAAAATTCCCAATCGTCGTAGAGTCAAGTCACACGAGACTATGACGAAGGGTTCTATTCAAAGCATACTCAAGAAAGTAGATGCTGGAGCTGACGAGTGGGAGGACGCTGTCAAACTCCGGATCTGAAATACCTTTGATTATATAGCGGCAGAGGTGTAAGCCACTTCCAACTGATTACAATACAGATAGAAGAGGTCGATACAGCAAAACACGAAGACTTTAAGGAACCCTGCATGTATATTCGTGAAAATGGTGAATGTCAGCTATTCATAAAAGATGTGAGATCCTGACGTGAATGCTATCTAGGTGGAGCCAATGGATATGACCCCAAAACTCTTCATCGTAAGTTTATGAACTTTTTGGGGAAGGATATTATCAGCTCGTGTGAGCATGGAAAGCCCAGAATTTACACTTTCTTGGATGAAAGAAATTGCATCATAAGAAGTCATTATTTGATTAGCAGTTTGTCCAAGGATTCAATCATAGACATGGCAGCTGCTCTTATATGTGTTGATATACGATCCACAGTGTATGACAGTGATAACTATCCTGATTCCTTGTGAGATGAGCATTCCTTTGATCACATGGCATAATTATTGACAAATTACGGATCTCTGTGTGTAATCATTTTTGATTTTGATTTGGGGAGGCATCTTGAAATTGGCGGCCATCTTGAAAATGCCACAAGGTAGAATTTGAGGACTTTGTACTTTGCACATGGCAATGATGCTTTCCTGAAAAAAATCAGCTTTCTACTATTTTTTTCCAATGTTACCTACAGTTTGCGTCTAATGATCCTGGCCTATAGGTAAATCACAGCCATCAAGTAAATGGAACGTCATCTGAGATGTACGAGCAAGATGATGATCTTTATAACATCTCTGACAAAACCGTCCTCTCATAGCACATTTCTTTTCATGTTTTATTGGCTCGGGCTTGTTAGATATGTAAATAGTATTCAGCGTATCATACTCCAAATCAGGTGAATATTTCAGTTTTCAAACTTACTATTTTAACACAAGCTGACACTTTGTCACCTTTGCAAAACATTTCCTCGTGTACATGTTTCATAACAGGGCCATAAATTAGCTTATTAATGACAAGGTTTAAAACTGCAGACTAGTTTGTGAGTTTGGCTTTATCAAATACATTTACATTAATAAACAAACACATGTAAATTAATAATCTTGTTGAATAGTCAGTTATAAAACCCTAGAAACGATTATTTGCCCCTGATTGTTGAACAGAGATTACTGGGAGGACAAGGTTATCTTGCTTTTCGTTTTATTTGAGTAAGTTTATGGCAAATACTTAACACATTCAGTTACTGAAGCACAAATGACTATTTCAAACAGGATTAAAACATGTAATCACATGTAGAGATATATAGCTCTGAAAAATAAAGTAGACGGCAAAAGAAAGTGTAGGTGGAGTTTGATGAGTGGCAAACAAAACACATAAACTTGGCGAAGCGTGTGTATATCGTGAAAGAAGGGTCAATGGTCATTATTTGGCCACAAAATGATTGGAATACAGACAACACATAACATGTGAGCGATAGTTGAACAATGATGGGGTCCAACAACTCATTTTTGTCAATCATTGTTCAAGTTTACACAACAAACAGAACATGTCTCAGTATCGTGTATGACCCCACGTGCATTAATACATGTCATGACGGGTCGTCTCATTGATGACGACAGGCGTCTGATGACGGGTGGTGGGATTCTCTGCCACTCTTATCTCAGGGTACGTTCTATCCGATCTCTCGTCACTCGAGGTTATTTACGATTCCTTAACCGCCTGCTCAGTTGGTCCCACATATGCCCTATGGGGTTCATGCAGAATTCAGTACTCGGCGCACTTGCCAGTTTCGAACTTGCCTCACCCATTGTAACCTTCGGCGTCGATGTTGTGCTGTCAGGAACATTCCTTTGAAGGGACGGAGAGTTTGATTCCTGCCGCACAAAGTCGTCGGAGTACTGTGCGTTGGCTGATGCGATGTCCCAGCGCTGTTGCACCCGTCGCCGTCGTCGTCATCGCTGTCGCCGTGACGAACCTGTTGCGTAAATGAATTGTTCGAATTCGGCTATCCTCCTGGGGTGTTGTGACACCTGGACTTCCCGTTCTGGTTCTGTATGCAGTCCTTCCCGTCTGTCGGTAACGTTGCAGCAGTCTGGATACCGTTTAAGGCGTGCATCCGCACCTTCGTGCAATCTGAACATGTGTTGCTCCCATCTGGTGCATACCAATCGCCTTCTCTCGCTCCTCTCTTGTCAGTCTAGGCACATCGATTGTGTGCTTTTGTCAACTGTGTTGTCAACCCATGGTTTCACCTTATTCATACGCCAATTCGGCACGTGCATCTCCCTCTGCAGCCTTTGCACGTGTTCTACCATTTTCTAGTGCAGCGTGACACCACCGGTCATGGTGTGTTTGGGAGATGCGATATTGCGTCCTTTTCCTTTGGGACAACTGTCTCTGAATGCATGTATAGACGCACAAAAACATATAGATGTGAAAAGATATACAAATGCACAGATGTGAAAATAGAGGGGTAGCGATGCAAAAATGTATGAATGTGAAAAGATATAAAGGTATATTGATCTGAAAAGATGTACAAGTACGGTAACATTGTTGCAAACAGCTCTATATACTCCAAATAATATGAATATTTTAGTTTTCAAACCTTTTCTGTTTTAACACAACACAAGCTGCCACCTTGCCACCCTTGCTAAACACGTACATGATTCATAACTGTCAACAAAATACCACATTATTGACAAGGTTTGAAATTTATGAAAGCTGTAAACAATCTGTGTGCTTCGTTTTATCAAATATGTTCAGATTAAAAGACAAATACATCATGTAAATTATCAATCGTGTTGAATAGGCATTTACAGAGACAGACATCATGTTTAAATACCAGGCGGTAAACCATCACTAGTCAAGCAGTTTCCCAGTTAAAACAATTTGATCGGATTCCGACCTCTAGTAAACTATCTGACACTATTATCAAGCCCTTGACTACTATTACAGGTTCAGTTTGGTGAATCTTTAAACAAAGATACAGCATTGTTTCGGTGAGATATGCTTTTTCGCGCAAAGGTTCTGCAGTAGTGCTTCTATTTTATTCCCATCCTTACAGTTACCTTTCACAACAAATGCATGTTATCTGCAATAGCATTGTTGAACAGATGTCATTTGCACATTTCTCTTTATACAAAGGACGGGAGTAATCTGGTTATATCATCTTTTGCCCCATCTAAGTAATGCATCAAAACAAAAAGAATTCCTTCCTCAGGCTGTCTCACCGTCGTCATCAAACCATGCAGGGTGTTCATGCTTAAAACTCTGTCTCCTAGTACTGCTAAGGTAAATTCCTCATGTGTTGCCGGAGTCCCACTTGCATTCATTACACACATTAACACTGAAATGTACTGATTGAAGAAACTCATTCCGGATCGTACTGCATACAGACAGTTCAACTTCCTGATTTACATTGCGTCCCATTTGTACTTCAACACACCATCCGACGTCACACCGCTATCAATCCTTAGAGCATTGGTCTTGATTATATTTAATTAACATGTAAAATGAAAGGAAACTGGAAGACCATCAGAGTCACGTTTTGAGTGAGAGATATCTATTATAGAATGCAAACAATTAGCTGTTACTAGTATATAGTCAACTAAACCAGATTCATTGCTTATGATTCACGTGACTGACATGTGATTGAACCAGGCGTGTCATGTGATGTCCTCCTCGACCATTTACAATGAGTATTCCCTACAACATGCATGCTTCCAATACAGCTACTCCATACCTATTTACATCAATGCCTCATAGTTTAGATTTAGATTTATCAGGTAAATGTAGATATGCTACTGGCATACATATTTTTTCATCCTTGATCGAACAGCTGTGTGACTGAAAAAAATATTGCCACTTAAAATCAAACTCCTCGATACATTCGATGTCTGGGTCCTCACATAACGAGGACTTTGCACGGAGGGTGTAAAGGGGCAAATTTTGAAATTATCTATACATTTATAAAAATACACTTTCAAACAGCTTACAGGAATATATAAATATTTTATCTAATGTGACACATACGTGCAGATTCTCCGACGTTTATTGTACACCCCATGTCCTGTACTATTTTCCCAGTGTGCTCAGACATATCACATTTTGTTTTCTGATTCATATTGATTGAAATATTATTCCAGATCCCCCAACAGTTGAAATACACACAGTGACGCCATGTTCCGGGTTTACTTTCCTGGTCAACGAGCCCAATGTGGCTCTCAACTGTTCAGTCAAGGGAGCTAACCCTGCTCCATCCTCCTTCACTTGGTACCATGAAGACGTCACCCTGCAGAACGGGCCCAGTCCGATCTACACCATCAGTGTGACTAGGTCCACTGGGGGTCAGTACAGATGTACGGCAGATAATGGCATACATCCACCAGGAGAGGATGATGTGATAGTCGACGTCCACTGTAAGTATTGGGTGTATATTCAGTAACTGACTCAACAAGACAACCGTGTACCTCTTGTTCCAAACTATGCACTGCAAAATGTGTATCCACTGAGGCAAGACATGTCAGTGGGTCTGTACTATTACCCTAACATTGTCATGTTAAACACACTTACGGACATATCGACAAGCACACACACGGGTATACAGACAAACAAACACACAGGCACATCGATAAACAGACATACAGAGGCCTACAGACAGATAAACACACAAACAGGTATACAGACATATACAACAATTAATCTGACAAATTGTTTTCAGTGGTTGTATAGATATAGCAACAGCAAGTACACACACCCAACACCACCAACACCCTCCCACCCACCCCCCACAATGTGTAGTAGTAGTACTAGTAGTGGAAGTAGTAGTAGTTACACAAAAGTAGTCGCACAGCTGCTGTGAGTATCATTCCAAATGACTCCACTGGACATCCATGTTGTAAAACACGTTTAACTCCAGATCTCCATGATTTCCAGGCCATGACATATGGCTATGTGAAGCATTTTCGTATATAATGGTGTATCCGATTGTTCTACTGGCTCTTAACTTCTGATTTTAACTCCTTTTCACGACATATTCTGTCCAGTGTGCAATATGAACACAATTCCCGCCATAAGCCAGACTCACCAACACATACAGCACATATGGCACACATGCGAGCAATGTGACACATATTCTGCACATCATATTCATTTTTCAGATCCACCAACTGTGCATGTTGGCGATACTAAGAGAGTCGTCACTGAATCCGAAGACTTGACACTCCAATGCACAGCAGACGCAAGGCCGGAAGTGACGTCAGTGGTTTGGACAAAGGGAGATGAAGATAGAAGGGTCTCTGACAATGGGACTCTTCGTCTGAGAGTCATACATAAGGATGACGCTGGAATATATGTCTGTACAGCCACCAACATGGTCACCTCCTGCCCGGGAAGACCACAGACGAAACACTCACGTGCGTCTGTAACCCTGGAGGTGCAATGTGAGTAAACGTGTGTTTGTGAAGTTATGTGCCTGTTATGTTGTACCTAATTAAAGGCGGTGGTATGTTCAGTGACAATATTTAATTATATTAATGTAATAATGGCTATTTATAAAGCATCGGTTGAATGGCACAGCGCATTATTAACATTATTACCTGGGATAGCCCAAACTGCCTTGAGGCGCCGGAAGGTTAACAGTCATGTGACTTATCCACCGGGTACCCATTCACAAATGGGTGAATAAAGGCAGTTGATGAACATGGTGCCTAAGGTGAGACCACATGTGCTACGTTTGCTTCGTCGTGAGGCAGGGCTGAAATTCTAGAAAATCCCAGGAGTCTGTCCGCCAAACACGGTCACCCACGGTCTCAACGTTACACAGGACCACATACCACCACCTCTAAAATAATCTGTAATACATAATTTGTGTAAGATACAGAACCTGACCAGTACTTCCTTCTCATCAGTCCTGCTAATAGACCGAAACCAGTTTATATCCACGTGCTAGATACAAATAAGTATCATCATGCATTGTATGCACAATTAATAGCATTTAGATACATAAAGGCAAAAACAAGGAATCGAATCATAACTTGGTAATCACATCATGTTTTATATAGAAACTCAAATATTGGTTTCATTTATAAACAGGTTGCATTCCTAAAGTGACAATTACCTCTGAATATCCTAAAACAATTATTAAATTCATCCTTGAATCATTTTTTTTCACGTCTGTGCAAACAATGTATTTACTCCTCAAATGATACACAAAAATGGACACAAAATATCATAATATTTTTTCCGTAATTCAAACAGATTTATACATAGACATTCTCTTCACATACTTTCCTGCTTTCCTCACGTACATATAAACATACATGCATCTATTTACTTAGTAACAATGCATTAAAATGCTACACACACCATGCCCTGGATGTACTTCCCCAGCGCAATCGCATACTTGCATATCACAACTTGTTTCTCATTAATATAGAAGTATATGTTATTACAGATTCTCCAACAGTTGAAATACACGCCGTGACGCCATGTTCCGGGTTTACGTTCCTGGTCAACGAGTCAAATGTGACTCTCAACTGTTCAGTCAAGGGAGCTAACCCTGCACCAACCTCCTTCACTTGGTACCATGAAGATGTCACCCTGCAGAACGGGCCCAGTCCGATCTACACCATCAGTCGTGTGAATAGATCCAGTAGGGGCTGGTACAGATGTACGGCAAATAATGGCATTCATCCACCAGGAGAGGATGGCGTACAAGTCGACGTCCACTGTAAGTACTGGGTGTAGATTCATCAGCTGCCACTGTGTGTCAATCAAACAGGGTTACACACTACTAACAGGAGAAAACTTGTTTAGTGAATGACAAACATTTTCTTCACAAATTTGAGCCAGAATCAATGGTTCCATCTTCGGCCACTTGATACTCACAATTGAACAGGCTTCAAAAGATTCTCCTTGGCTATTTGGAAAATTAGCAACGTTAAACTTATTCTCGTTACGACATGGCTGTGGCATTGCCAATGTGATGTTAAATATTTACTGACTGACTGACTGACTGACTGACTGACTGACTGACTGACTGACTCACTGACTCACTGACTCACTCACTCACTCACTCACTCACTCACTGGAAACAGCTGAACAAAGACGGAAACTGGTGTAATGCGGGTTATGTAAGTTCATTTATCTAGTGATGGTGTTGGATTGAAAACTGAACTAAATTAACCTAATCTTTGTCTTCGCCTTTGTCCCTTTGATAATATGTGTAACATGATAACTTTCTTGTTAGCTTGTCATTTTGACTGAAGGGGCAAACTGAAGACTAACACCGCCGGTGCTCATGTGCAGTCACGGTTTATCAACCTCCCATATTCTGCTATCACTTTGGCCAGATCTTTGTTACGATATTTAAACCTGGTGTAAACCATGGACGCTTAATGAGCCTGTTACGATGTACACTTTAATAAGAAACGCAAATTGTAATTAACTTGAGGTAAATTGTAATAAAACTAATGGAAATTGTAATAATTTTAGTTGCGGTAAAATATTGACGTAAATTGTAAAAACAGTTGTAATCACTCGTGTGTGAACTACACGTATGTTTGATTTTCGTTGCAGTTCACATACGAAATAAGCTCGTTAGGGCTCTGAATGTAGAAAGAAAGGTCACAGCAAGAAGCTGAGGGTTTTGTCCATATAGAGATTGTTAGCGCCATATCCCAAGAAAGATTTGACAAATCTCAGCTAAATGACGAAAAATATATTCGTCCTGATATATAATCCATAAAAAATCCGTAACTATCCTCTTTATCTTGTCTTTTCGCAAATATCTGTTGATGTTTCAATATGCATACATATTAAGTAGGGGTGGGGTGGGATGAGGTTTGGTGGGTTTCTAACGGGTATACCTAACACACCTGAATGTGGAGTCGGAGGGGTGTATGGGTGT